>NC_090749.1:12058824-12068824 GCF_036898095.1 Palaemon carinicauda
GGGGGGGGCACATAATTAGATTGGGAGATAAGGTGAAGGATGATCTGGAGAGAAGAGGTTTGTTGGAAGATGATGCCTTTAACGGAAGGCATTGGAGAGAATGCATCAGGCAACCAACCCCTTAGTGTAGGGATAAGTTTGGGAAAGATGAAGAGTTCTAGCATTCATTCTTCCGTCTCTCTTTACAGCGTACCACCAACATTTCAATTTACACCTGAGAGGATGATACTCTGATATTCTCCATCTTTCTTATAACCTTATCAAGACCTGGCAACTAGGCGCAGAATGACGTGTGTTTACCTTGACGTAGGGCTTATTTCTGTATGGTTATCAAAGTTCTAGGGAATTGTACTGTTCTTTGATGGAATCTAAAAATACTGATTAGTTATCATGTTTGAATAAATTCATTTATAGTCCAACGTGTGTTTATTATTGAATAAATAGGTAATTTTTACGACAAGAAGACAAAAAATTAAAATCTCCGATGGCAGTCAGAGAGGTGATATTGCTAGGGAAGGTAAATGTGCCAAATAACTTACTCAAAATAAAATATATACACTCTATAAGTATACTGACAAAAAAGAAATCTATTGCAAAGAACCGCAAATCAACCAAATAGAGAGAAGCTAAAAAATCCGTGCCTCACCTACAAAGGCTTCATGTCCTTTTCATCACTTTTTCCAAGAAGTAACTGATTGAACGTCAACATCTTGGCGTTGTTTTATCTTCCGCAAATAATGCAATAAGTCATATAGTTCATTTCCCTTCGTCCACATTTGGTAAATTTAAGGAATTCTTTCTTTTATGTCATGACGATCAATGAAATGAAACAAGAATATTTCACTCGAGATTTAAATAAAATGTTTGTGACATTTGGCAGGTCAGGAAGGATTGCTTTGTTCAACTGTCTATATTGATAAAAAAGATTTTTTTTTTTATGGAAGATTCCAAAGGCAAAATCAAATCAAGAAATGAGATCGAAAGGTTTAAAGAGGAATGGAAAAATGGTCGACAGAGTTCAAAGTCTCAAGAGGAAGTACACACCATCAGTGACGCCTTTTGCAATGGGGTCATGGACATTAAGCACACATGCACAAATACAAACGGACACACGCACACATACACACACACACACACACACATATATATATATATATATATATATATATATATATATATATATATATATATATATATATATATATGTGTGTGTGTGTGTGTGTGTGTGTGTGTATACAAAGTCATATTTACAAATTAACATCCTACAACTAAAAGCTTCAGTTAATGCCAACAAACAGTTCTCCTATGAATTAAATTTTCTAGAAGCCTAAAAATCCTCTTATGGACTTTCAGTGACGATGTGTAGATTAGCACATTTATACTATAATTGTGTAACAGGAGAAATTTATGCGAAATTCAGTACCCTAATAATGTTGAATAACACATCACTGATAATATGATTTACTACAATCGAAATACTCGTATAGAAATATTAAGGATCTGTTGTAATCATATATTGGCCAAACCCTACATTTCGCAAGTCTATATTTTCAGATCAACAAGATAAGATGTACACCAATTTTCTTTACTGTAGGCCACGAAATAGGTCTTTTGCTTTTAAAAGATTATACATTGCATTATACTGTACAGTATGTTGGATGATGAAAGATTTTGGATTTATTTATAAAAAAAAGAGAATAATTTCCCATTCAAACAAAATAATGGAGAATCGAAATCGAGATCTCATTAAATAATCCTCAACGAATCTCCGAAGAGCAATTGGTCGTTAAATACTGTGCAATTGATATATTGAGGCCGAAAGGAATTCTGGTTAAGTAAGTTAGAGGTCGCGTTGGATTTCTATCTCATTTGTTGACTGGGATTTTTTTTTATTTCATTCCAAATGAGCTTCTGCCAGGATATCAAAACCCAGTGTGCCTTTGAGCCAAAGATTATTGGCTTTTTCGATGACCTTTGTTTCTCTCCTTATTGGCAGTTGAAAAGACAATCAGGATCTGAATACGAAAAGAACCAGTTGGTTGCAGCCCAAAAGTAGTTGATTTAGTTTCCGATAATTCCAAAAATCCGACAAAAAGTTTCATCTTAAATTGTTACACGGAGTTGAAATTACCTTTTCTTCTACTAAGCATCATTAATGTAGGTATGATGGTATGAAAGAAAAACTTACATACATTTTTACATTAGAAATCTGGTCATTTTCACATTGTTTTCACAACGTTTGACAATCGTTGTGACTCATTGCCGCTGACACTAGTCTCCTATGGTCTACGAATGATAATACTCATCAAATGAAGCCGCTTGAAATTTTTCACACGATATTCGTATTACTTTTCAGAAAATGACAGAATCTCATCCACTTACAATTTATTAGCGATTTATGAAATATTATCAAATATTCCGAATAATGAATAAAAAAGTTACAATTTATCACCAATTTTAAATTGGCCACTTTTATCGATATTAATTTTTCAATATTTTCTTTTATATAAAATTTTACTGATAAACGAAGGTTATTTTTGAACATGCAACGATCTACTTCATCCTCAGTGAATGCAAATCTTGTTTGACACTTTTTGGACAGTTTGTTCAAAGCAATCGATTTATGGTTTATTGAATCAACAACTGAAACGAAGAGAATATGAAAATACTGACATGGAAGTAAAACGGAGACTGCCTCCCTCAGTCTATTGTGTTTTGAAGGAATTTTAAGGTCCAGCAGAAATATATTTTTACAGAGAGAGAGAGAGAGAGAGAGAGAGAGAGAGAGAGAGAGAGAGAGAGAGAGAGAGAGAGACCAACAATGTCTCTGATACACAGGTCAAGACAGTGTTATATGATGATATGGAAATGTTATCGTTCTATTACAGATATAATTTTCTTTAGAAACAACGTTTGTTAATGATCTAATATGCCGTTTCATACACCAAAATACTCTCCATTTCTTGCTCATAACTCCCCCTGTATTGAATGATGAATATTGAACGAACGTGAGCAAGGAATTACAGATTATCTTGATATGTGTTTCTCTATGAAGCCTTTGGTCGATGTCATGTGGGATAGGATGTAATATTCCTATTATAGAGAGACTTAAATTATATTTCTAGAAAGCAAAAGGACATTAAATGCATTCCTAAATCTTCCAGATGCAACTATCAGGCTTTTTTCAGTTCCAACAACAATTCCAAGTATTCCATGTATCCAAATAGGGGTATACGAAAACATGTAATATTACTGCCACCAGTTTGTCCAATTCCTACCATTGCACTTATAAATAGTGAAAATAAAACTCTTCCGTTAGAGAAAGAAAACACAAAGGAAGTATTGTTCGCCATTACCTTCTTTTTTGCTTTCTTTCATATTTCCTTTTTTGTTTCGATACATTCGCCAACACCATATTTAACTGTTCATTCTCTGTGTCTGCCATTTCTTTCTTTCTTTTATCCAACATCAAACTTTTCTTCAAATATTTAAATCCCTTTACAAATGCGTTTTTTTTTTTTCAAATATTTTCCTCGTGTAATTTTATCAGTAATGAAGAAAGTAAGATTATGTTGAGAACTTTGTTTTCATATTCTGTAGGTTGCTGGATGAAGTTCGTGTTGGTATAAATCTTGGTAATACAATAATCGACCTCTTCATTCTCATCTCTGTTCGTCTTAGAGCCAATTTTCCGATACATACTCTAATGATAAGGGCACTCCAATTAGAAAACGAAATTTTAGTATCATTAATTCAAAAGCATGTTCCATTAATATTCAATGTGCACGTATTCCATAATCAATAAGTATTTCTTATGCATTATCAAATTGTTTTCAAAGACAAATAGCTGTATCATGATGGGAATTGGTATTGAATTTGTGTTCACAATCAATATATCTTTCATTATGTTATCCTGATTGTGTCATGCACATCTTGCATCCCTTCCCAGACACAATCATCTTCACCAGATGAACGATCCCTCCACTGCGTGGATTATTCTTCTCTCGAATCCTATGCAATCCATAATCCTAATTGAATCTCATCATGGATTAGTGGAAATAGGTCATTAACAGATAGGAAGATTTAGTCCAGCAGAAACAGGTGTATATTGACGTGTCTGTCTAACAAAAACTAACTAGTGTCTGATGAGGAATAATCTATGTTTTAGAAAGTATATAACTGACCATTAAGGGTAACTGAATTTTAATGTCGTATTTCAACTTTACTCTGATCCTCTGATGTTGAAGAGATATAATAACATATCAAGCCAGTTAAAATTGTTTTGTCAAGGGCTCTTTTTTTCAGTTAAACTTTCATAGCATTCCCTCTTTAATTTAACAGTAGACGAACTGGATAAAATGAGAAAATTGGACCTCATAGATTAAAGGGTATTCGTTAGAAAGGGAAATGAGAAGTGAAAAATAACTATTGTATCATCACCGTATTTCAAAATGTATCAAAAAGGGATATGACTTCCGATGAAGGCTTTTGTGACACCGTCTGGCTGGACAGTTTTGATCGTTTACTTGTTTTTTTTTTTTTTTTTTTTTTTTTTTTAATTGATGTATAGGTAGTTTTAGGTCAGGATTTAACCATTTTAAAACATTAAATCGTTATAAGGATTAAACTAATAATCATATTAAGCTTCTCTTTAATAAGAAGACAAATTCGAGGAGCTTACTACAGTTATCCCTATATGCAATTACAACAGATTCCCAAATCATCGATTGGTATCTTATCAATTTGCAACGTATTTCTAATCAGGCATCTACAGACTTTGGTCCCCAACTCCTAAATCCAGTTGGGAAAAGAAACAAGAGAGAGGATAGAAGCAGTTTAGGACTTTTCTAAATAAGAATACAATGCAGTGCTGCTAAATATATTAAAGGTTAGTCAAAGTCTTTCAAGCTAAACAGTAAAGTTAATTTGCTCGATGATTATTTTTTCTTAATAAAAGCTCTTTGTTGTCAGAAAATAATATATATATAGATATATATATATATATATATATATATATATATATATATATATATATATATATATATATATATATAATATATATATATCCAGAGAGAGAGAGAGAGAGAGAGAGAGAGAGAGAGAGAGAGAGAGAGAGAGAGAGAGTGTGTACTTATATTTATAATGTTTAGAACTCAGATATTTTAATGCTTCACACATCCCTAACAGCTCGAAAATGGTAGAGGAAATGTCCCTCCCCCTCTCTCTCTCTCTCTCTATCTCATGCATATATAAACTTAGAGAGAGAGAGAGAGAGAGAGAGAGAGAGAGAGAGAGAGAGAGAGAGAGAGAGAGAGAGAGAGAGCTCTAGTTTTTGGAGAGAGGGGAAAGAGATACACACCAGAAATGGATACATACTGTAATTTAAGACGGAGTTTTATGCATTACATAAACCGGATTTAATTTGAACTAAAGATGCCCTCCTTTCTGATTTAAATGCTTAGCATCAGCCCAAACGAATAATGGGTAAATCAAAGGTAAATAGGATTCAACTTTGGGTAAGGAGCTGAAAATGCATCAGAATGAGTAGTATATTACAAAATGTCCAAACAAAAGCAGAAAAATATAAACAAGATGGAAAGTCTAAACGATCTTGATGGGTCAATTTTAGGGGACAAAATTAAAGGCAAACTCAATAAAAATTTTCACCCAGTGAATGAAAATATGTTTATGGAGGAAGTAAAAGATGTTTATGGTCATGGGATGACCATAAGTGGTTTGGAATCTGCAACAAAATGTCCAAAAAGGGCTTCCAATAACTGAGGTCTTTGGAAATTGGCATTTAAACGATAACCTTCAATGGGTCGATAGACGTCAAATGGATTAAAGCGATCCAACCCCGCTAAAGAGATTCTGATTCTCTGTTCTGTGTTTCAGTGTAAACGATATCAATCTCACTTAACCTTTATTTTTATCGCTTCAATATTGCAGGGAAACTACGACTTAAATGGAACAACTAAACTGCGAATTTGCAACAGATGACCTAAGGAAAAAAAAGGAAATCTTTATGGATCAGCGCAATGTCAGGAAAGCAAACTTAAAGCATCACTTGAACAGATTTGCTTTATGGGAGCCAATTTTAACTGTGATCTTTTGAGAGTTTAAGGACTATTTGAGAAGAGAGAAAATAAAAGTTGCGACCTTTTTAAAACAAGAAGCTGATTTGTCTTTGCAAAAATCGAGTGAGTTTTTGGGAAGTTCAAGTTTTGATGAAGTTTTATTATTATTATTATTATTATTATTATTATTATTATTATTATTATTATTATTATTATTATTATTATTACTACTTCTACTACTAACTAAGCTACAACCCTAGTTGGAAAAGCAAGATGCTACAAGCTCAAGGGCTTCAACAGAGGAAAAAAGCCCAGAGAGGAAAGGAAATAAAGAAATAAATAAACGATATAAGAAGTAATGAAGAATGAAAATAAGATAATTTAAAAACAAAAACAACAATAAAACAGATAATCCATAAATAAACTATAGAAGGACTTATGTCAGCCTGTTCAACATAAAAACATTTGCTGTAAGTTTGAACTTTTGAAGCTTTACCGATTCAGCTACCCGATTAGGAAGATCCTTCAACAAACTGATCACACTTGGAATAAAACTTTTAGATGTAAAAGGCCTGACTATTAGAATTAACTGCCTGACTAGTGTTACGAATAGGATGGAACTGCCGGGAAGATCTGAATGTAAAGGATGGTCAGAATTATGAAAAAAAAAAAATCTTATGCAACATGCATAATGAACTAAGATAGGAAAAGTTCCCTTGAAGAAATGCTGGTGATGATCTGCATATCTATAGAAAGAATGAGACCGAGAAGAGAAGACATTGATATTATCATGAGTTTTTTTTTCTGAATCTTTTGTTCACTTCTTTCTTTTACTTCTGACGAAAATATCAAACCACCCAGAGGTCAAATTGCGTAATTCAGTGACACTGGTTACCTGGACAACGCCTTTGATTGGAATAACATTCCTTTCACAAGAACACCGAATATCAAAATATCAAATCAAAAAGAAAGAAAAATATAGAGGAGTATTAATATCTTTCCTTCATGGGAACCTCAGTGCTAAACTGAACAAGACCAGAATAAACTACCCTTCCTAACAGTAAGGTCTAAACACCTTTCGGAAACCCTTCTAAGATAACAACCTGTACCTGTCCCCCGTATCTTAAGTAATGACGTCATGTTTTAAGAGTCTTGTGTAAAACTGCTTCCCAGAGAAGGCTTTCATTTTGTGGGTAATTTAGTTCTTACGATCAGTTGGATTTTTGTCTTTATGGTAAATCGGTTTTTGTATATCCTGGAACATCGCTCCTTTGGAGATTTTAGAGTCGGTCTATGTCTGTGTTTATCAGGGTCATTTGGGGGTTACCGTAGATAATTAAGTTTATGAAACTTATTCAAGATGATTTCAGATACCAAAAATATATTTTATATTCATATGGCGTAGATATAAATGCTAAAAGGTACTATCAGCTATATGACTATAAGGTTGTTTTTTTTTTTTTTTTTTTTTTTTTACTTCTTTAAGAAGCATCTCTCCAGGGAGTTACTTCTTGTAGTGAAGCTGCAGGACCTACACCCTTCTTCTGAACCCTCGTTGTGACCTGTCACCAATGTTCCCAAGAAAGAAAAGGAGCATTTTAGATGCTGAGGGACAGACCTTCAATTTGAGCCAATTTTGTACATAAACAATATTTTTTCTTAATACATGCTTTACTGTGTACCTAGCTCATGTGGGTGTGCCACGAAATGAGAAGCTGGGCAAACTAGCAAAAAGATAAAAAAGAAAAAAAAAGAAAAATAAAGAAATAAATAAAATAAATAAAATGTGAAAAAATTACTAAAAAGTATCCTGGAAGAGATCGACTTTTGTGTAATGACTTTTTGCCTCATATCATACGATCTCTTGGTGAAATTCGGCAACATTACTGAAATTATGTTGATCAGAGTAAGATGAAGGAGATCATAAGGGTTATACCTCCTTGGAAATACGATAATATACATAGGAGATGGGAGAAAACCCTCTGTCCCCTGTAACAACCGTGTGTCACACAATTGTACATAATTATTTTGTATATATTATGCTTGTATCTGCACTCTTCCCTCGCACTAAAAAGAACCTGAATGATCATGTCTCCGGTTTTGCTCTGTAACATTGTCTGTCTCTCGTACAGGTTATGTCCTGTTGCCTTGAGGTTTTGTATATAAAGAAGAGTGTTCCTTAATAAACAACTCAGTTGATTGCATCCTGCCTTTGAGTTCACAACCCTCTCTTGGCCCGTCACACCCCTAACAACTGGACACACTTTTAACAGAGGAGTTCCTGATGAGTGTCAGTGCCTGTGATTTGATTCTCCTCAACATAGAGCTTGTAAATAAAGGGTCATTTCTGATAAAGAATGTCTTCTTTTAAGTAAAATCATTGAAGACTAAGGGTTAAATAACACAATTTATTCAACGATGGCAATATTTGATTACTGGAATGTAAAGTAAATAGCTGTGAGCCTTAACTCGGATATAGCTTATTCCCTGAACGTATACATAATACTGACACCTAAATTGGATTTTTTTTTTTTATTTATCCTTTATGATTTAATGTTTGCTGAGAATATTGGTTTCATGGGATTATTGCTCGGTTGACGATGCTCACTTTAAATCTCCATGTGTCGAAATTTAATGTAAATCGTTGCATATATTTTATGACTTTAAGATAGATACTGAAAACTGTATTTTAGGATTCAGTCAATATGTACTGTGTCCCATTTATACCCCAGGGGCCAGTAAAAATACTTATACATACACACATAAAAGCACACAGACAACACAAACACACACACGAATATACATTTATCTATCTATCTATCTATCTATATATATATATATATATATATATATATATATATATATATATATATATATATATATATATATATAATATACATACATACAAATATACATACTTACATACTTATTTACATATACTGTTATTGTACAAATTTGAAAAGAATACTTAAAAGATATCCTTAAAATCCATCTCATTTTTCCCGTGTCTAGGCGGAAAAGGCTGTCTAGCCTAAAATGTTCATTCGCTTCCACCGACAAAATCAGCTCAGAATTTCTAACGTTTAATAACGTTGGAAAAATGATTGGTTAAGAAAACATCAGTTTTCTTCTTTCATACATTTTGTGTCAAAGGATTCTTCTCTCTCTTAAGTGGCTGGAAAGATGTTAATTGCTATCAAACATGTCCATGTATGTTTACATGGAACGTGATCTACGATAGTTACTGGTTTATGGTACGAAATTATTCAGATTATCCTGCTGTTTTCAATATTCTATTTGCAGAAAATCTGTATGCCGGTATCATCTGATAATATCACTTGAATCATTATATATCCAAGTAATTAGTGATTTAAAAAAATACTATATATATATATATCAGTTAAAAAGTATATGGGTCAAACAAGAGTTTTATAATTGCTTCACTCAATCTTGCATTTCTCTGATTATGACTCCAAAGATATTTAAGAACACTAAGAGTAGTAAACGTCCGAGAGTCAAAATCTCAGGAAATTAAGTTTTTTCTTCTTTGAAGATAATGATTTCATTTAGAAATAAAAAGTCTAGAGAAAGATTCTTACTTTGGGTTACAAAGAAAATTTTGTTTGAGTAATGACTCTTGGGTCATATATTAATTGAACTGAATCTTACAATTATTTAGGACAATGAAATAAGGAAAAACATGGTTTCAATTAGATCTCTCTCTCTCTCTCTCTCTCTCTCTCTCTCTCTCTCTCTCTCTCTCTGACTTCAACCCGAATGTCTTGTGTAATACCTCTTAGAGCACAGCAATAAGCCTACTTGTCAAAATAATACCAAGAGGATGGATTATTGTTATCCTGAAAAGATTTCTTCATACAAGTCATAATAGATGTTGAAGGAATATTTAATTTCTTCAGTTTCCA
>NC_090749.1:12073824-12243460 GCF_036898095.1 Palaemon carinicauda
GACATGACCAAATGCTCAGTAGTATCCTCTTCCTCCCTATACAAAACACAAAGGGTATCCTTATCATTCCTGTTTCTATAATTTTCTTTTAATTCTTGCACATTTAACCTAGTTTTCATAAATAGTACTGTCGCATTAGTGTCAAGTTCACCTATGCAGTCTCTTCTGCCATTACTACTCAAAAACCTCAGTTTGGTCATCTCTGCTTTTCTTGCTTCTATTTTTCTTTTAATTTCATTTGCTACTGTACTTTTTGTTTCTTTTTAAATTTTTTGTTCATTTATACTTTCTTACTTCTTCAATTTTAATATAATATTCATCGCATATTTTTTTAATACTTTTTCCCAACTTTTCCCATATAGTTCTCTTATTTGGTCTTCCACTACTTTCTTAACTAGCCATTTGTCATCTGATGTTATGAAATAACCCTACGGGCCAACCAAGGGAAAGGCCCGTGCCAACAACAAGTGTTGGCTTTAATACCCCAACAACAACATGAAATAACATCACATTTTTCATACTGTATTCTATTTTCAACTGGCCGTATTCCTATTTCTGCTATTAGCCCCCAGTATGGTGTAGTAGAAACCTGTTTAAACATTCCTTTCATAATTTTGTACTGTTTACTCTCTAGTTCTTTCATTTCTTTTTCTTTTATTACACCCCATGTCTAAATATTTGCAAACATTGTAGGTACTACTATTGTCTCATAGCTCTTTATTCTCACTAACAAAGCCAAAACTCCTACTCTGTTACTGTCTCCATGCTTCCTAACTTCCTGTACCATGTAGCCTATTTTATCATTGCTCCCCTTTGGCTTATGATGAGACTTTGGTTTCCTTTATCCTAGTACCACTCTCCTGATTATTTATATTCCTTAACTGTTTTTATCCTTCGGAGTTTCTTAAAACCTCGTCCTTTTAGTTCAATGGTTGATTTGTTGTCGGTGGAAATTGGGAGAAAAAAAATCCATGAAAGGACTCAGTCATATCTTATACATGCAAAACAATACATCTCTCTGAAGTGCAAAGAATGTACAGATATAATTGTGTACGTTTGGTGGTACATATTTGTTTAAGCTTAATTCTAAAAACCTTTTGTTGTCTTGTAGAGAGGAAGAATGAGTCTACAAAATGAAGAGAAATCAGTTGAGAGAAAACTTAATCAGAATTAATGGATGTGATGGCCATTGCATTCTGCTTCATCAAAACGATGTTGTCAACACATTTTATATCGTCTGGTGTTTGAGAAATGATAACAAGTGAAGCAGATGTCTGCATTGACATTAACAATGCCATGCTGTTATGAAACCCAAGAGACGATATACCATGTCCCATATTCGTTGTTAAAGTTTCCTTAACACCCAAGTAACGAAGCCAGATTTGGTTTACAGTGAACACTTATGTATTATTGTAATAATGTACTGTATTACCTCAAATGTTACATGTATTGAGGGCAACATTGCACCATATTGCATTAATAAAACATGTTTAAGATTGTACATAACTGAAATAATGTATTTTGATATTAGGGTTCAAGCATTTATTAGGATGTGATTCTTTTTACTTTTGTACTGCAGTACGATTTAGGTCTTTCGAGATCGATGCTCTTATGTTTGTTATGAGGTTTTAGTTTTTAAGATTGTTTACGACGCTTGATGCTCAGTTTAGAGTTGGTTGCTGGAAGCCCAGAGCCAAGAGCAATGTAGCCTCTTATCATACATTAAAGGGTTATGTATACACCTGCGTTTGATTCAACATATCAACAATAAGATTTTAAATATTTAACTTAGCCGGTGAATATATAATAGCTGCTGCTCCAGCGGCTCGACAGAAAAACACACAAAAACTCGCGAGCGATCGTTATGAAGGTTGCGGGTGTGCCCACCAGCGCCAACTATCGGCCAGATACCGCATATGCATGTAAACAAGCCTCAATTCTTCTCTGTCGGCCTTAACGACAAGACGTATCATTACTCGCTGTATAACCTGGAGTTTTCTCAACAGACTTGGTGAAGTACTTCATTTTGGTTTGAGCTTTCGCAGTGCAGGTGTTTTTCCTCAACTTAAACTCTTGAACTCTTTTTTGGACAGATTTAATTGTTGATGACTTGGATTGTTTTTTGGACTTTCTTTGACTAATTCAAAATGGCTGACGCTTCTCAAGTTCCTAGATTTCGTAAGTGTAATGCTAGGGATTGCAATAGGCGTCTTCCAAAGGCATCTCTCGACCCACATACTGTGTGTTCTAATTGTCGGGGTAAAACCTGTCAATTAGGAGATCGGTGTGAGGAATGCGTGGGCCTTTCGGAATTCGATTGGCTCGAATATGACAAATATTCTCGTAAGCTAGAGAGATAGGGTGATGAGAAGTTCCTCTAGATCAGTAGATTTTTCCTCTCCCCATGCCCCTGAACCTAATCCTTCCCCTGTAGTGGTTGTGCTTGAACCCCCTACTGGCACTCAGGAACCATCAATGCGGGACATGTTACGTGCCATTCATGCTTTAGGTGAAAGAGTTGAGTCATTAGCTACAGATCGTAATCAACTCATGGCGGACGTTAAAGAGCTAAAGTGTCAGAGTGCCACAGCGTAAAATCGTGGGAAAGTGATTAGTGCGCAAAGGGTTTTTTCAGTGTTGCGACCGAGGGTTCGTCTGTTCATGCCTGTCGTTCGCCTAGTCCGAGACCTCTTGCAAGCTCCCAAGCCCAGGGGAGAAGTAATGTCGTACGACTTATGGGTTCGAGAGGCCTTGATCAGCGAACAGACGTTCCCTCTATGGTAACAGGCGTGCCTCATCAAGACCGCCCCTACCATAAGACGAGAGAGACCATTTTCTCCTCGTCATCCGAAGGCTTTTCGCATAAGAAACCGTGGAGCAAGGTTTCAAGGCCCTTGAAGCGAAAGTCGGTCCCTTCAGGACAGGTCCACCGTCCTGGTTGTAGCCATTGGGACAGCTCTGACCCCTTACAGTCATCGGAAGACTGCTCGCCGCCTAAGCAGCAACGTTACACAGGCTCAGAGAGTCTTGGTGTAGGCAAGGTTGTGCAGTCTCAGACGTTAACCCCGTCTTTTACCGCACCCATTCCCGTTGATCCTAAATGGGTTGTACTGCAAGACATGCAGATCAAGCTCGCCTCCCTTATGGAAGACTATTCTGCTGAAAAGGTTCACGATGATCCTCGCCGCTTAGCTAATCGAGATCCTGGCCTTCAGCCGCCAAAACGAGCCTTTGCTCGTCCTGTTGACGTTGGCGTTGCTAAGTCACGTCAATCGCGCTTTGTAGAGCCTCACTCGATGCAGTCACGTGTTGACTTTCAGCCGCATATGGACGTTCAGCCACTTCCTAATGCTCTTGTTGACGTTCAGGACGTTCGCCAACCAGCAGAGTTGACTTGTTTTGACGCTGAGCGTCAACCACCGCAGTCTAGAGTTGTTTTGACTGCTCAGTCTAGGCAGTCAAAACAGTCTCGAGTTGACGTCGAGCGTCCTCCCGCTCCTGTTGTTGTTGACAGTCAGGCTGTTAAGCAGTTACATGACGTAGCGTCCTGGACTTCTACTAATGCACCAGTGCGTGTGGACTCTGCGTGTCAAGCATTGCCAACCCCTTTGCTTGTTACTCAGCAGTTGTCGGATGAAGATCCTTCAGATGAGGACGTTGCTGACCCTCATCATGATGATCATCCTTCGGATGTAGACGAACCTAGAACGGTTCCTCCTTCAATGGACTTTAAGAAAGTCATGTTAATTTTCAAGGAGCTTTTTCCCGATCACTTTGTTACCGTTGCTCCTTGTTCGCCTCCGTCTGAGTTTGCTCTAGGCTTACCTGCTAACATGCCAGCCTTTACTAAGCTAGTGCTCTCTCGCTCTTCCAAGAGAGCTTTACGACTTTTAGGCGACTGGTTGGATACCAGGAGGAGTTTGGGGAAGACGGCCTTTGCCTTCCCTCCGTCAAAGCTCTCGTCTAGATCGAGCGTCTGGTATGCCACGGGAGAAGTTCTCGGCTTGGGAGTCCCTGCCTCTGCCCAGGGTGACTTCTCAAGCCTTGTAGACTCTCCCCGCCGCCTAGCCATGAGACGCTCGAAGATTAGTTGGTCCTCCTCGGACCTTGACCATCTGCTGAAAGGCGTATACAGGGCCTTTGAAGTTTTCAACTTCCTTGACTGGTCATTAGGAGCTTTAAGTAGGAAAATCTCGTCGGGTGATAGAGATGTTTCCTTACTGATAATGTCATGTATGGATAAAGCCATCTGCGATGGTTCCAATGAGCTCGCCTCCTCTTTTACGTCGGGAGTCTTAAAGAAGCAAGAGTCCCTTTGCTCTTTTCTTTCGGCAGGAGTTACTCCCTGTCAGAGATCAGAACTGCTCTTTGCTCCCTTATCAAAGTTTTTGTTTCCGCAACAATTGGTTAAGGACATAGCTTCTTCACTTGTGCAGAAGGACACCCATGACTTGATGGCGTCCTCTGCTCGCAAGGGGACTCCTTCTACATCCTTTGCTGTAAGACCCAGGATCGACACTCCGGCATCCAGATTTATCCCGCCCTTTCGTGGCAGAGCTCCCAGCAGGGGAAGTACTCGTGCCGAGGGAAAGAGAGGAAAGAAGAGAGGAGCCAAGTCCTCACGTGGCAGAGTCTGACTGCCCACAGCCTCAGACAGCGGTAGGAGCCAGATTGAAGAGCTTCTGGCAGGCCTGGGAGAAGAGGGGCGCAGACCAACAGTCTGTTCGGTTGCTCAGAGAGGGGTACAAAATTCCGTTTGTACGCAAACCTCCTCTAGCGACAACTCCCATCAACCTCTCTCCCAGGTACCGAGAGGGGTCAAAGAGACAAGCCCTAAACCTAGAAGTGTCTCTGTTGCTAGAGAAGGGAGCGGTGGTGAAAGTCTCGGACCTTCAATCACCGGGGTTTTACAACCGTCTCTTCCTAGTCCCAAAGAAGACAGGAGGTTGGAGACCGGTGCTAGACGTTTTTGTTACGAAAACAAAGTTCACTATGGAGACCACGAAGTCAGTCTTAGCAGCGGTCAGAAAGGGAGACTAGATGGTCTCTCGACCTACGAGATGCGTACTTCCACATTCCTATACACTCAGATTCCCAACCGTTTCTGAGGTTTGTTTTCAGGAATGTGGTATACCAGTTTCGGGCCCTGTGCTTTGGCCTAAGTCCTGCTCCTCTCGTGTTTACGAGGCTTATGAGGAATGTGGCAAAATTCCTCCATTTATCGGGAATCCGAGCCTCCCTGTACTTGGACGACTGGCTTCTCAGGGCTTCGTCCAGTCATCGCTGTCTGCAGGATCTTCATTGGACATTGGATCTGACCAAGGAATTGGGACTTTTGGTCAACCTAGAAAAGTCCCAGCTGATTCCATCCCAACCTATACTGTATTTAGGGATGGAGATTCACAGTCCAGTTTTTCGGGCTTTTCCGTCTGCCACCCGAATAGATCAAGCCCTGCTCAAAGTCCAACTAATGTTGAAGAGAGAACGGTGCTCAGTCAGGAATTGGATGAGTCTAGTAGGAACTCTATCATCCCTGGAGCAGTTTGTCTCGCTAGGAAGACTACACCTTCGGCCTCTCCAGTTCCATCTAGCCTTTCACTGGAACAAGGACAAGACGTTAGAGACGGTCTCAATCCCGGTCTCCCAACCAGTAAAGGCATGCCTGAAATGGTGGAACAACAATATCAGTCTGAGAGAGGGACTTTCCCTAGCAGTTCAGAACCCAAACCACGTACTATTCTCAGACGCGTCGGATTTGGGTTGGGGTGCGACCCTGGACGGTCGGGAATGCTCAGGTCTGTGGACCTCAAGTCAGAGGAGCATGCACATCAACGGCAAGGAGCTTTTGGCAGTCCACTTGGCCTTGATGAAATTCGAAAGTCTCCTTCGAAACAAAGTGGTAGAGATCAACTCCGACAATACCACAGCCTTGGCGTACATCTCCAAGCAAGGAGGCACCCACTCCCTCACGCTGTACGAGATCGCAAGGGACCTGCTCATTTGGTCAAGAGATCGAGGCATCTCCCTGTTAACGAGGTTTATCCAGGGCGACTTGAACGTCTTAGCAGACTGTCTCAGTCGGAGGGGTCAGGTAATTTCTACGGAATGGACCCTCCACAAGGACGTGTGCAAGAGTCTTTGGGCGACTTGGGGTCAACCCACCATAGACCTCTTTGCCACCTCGATGACCAAGAGACTTCCAATCTATTGCTCTCCAGTCCCAGACCCAGCAGCAATACACATAGACGCATTTCTCCTAGATTGGTCTCATCTGGACTTATATGCATTCCCACCATTCAAGATTGTCAACAAGGTACTGCAGAAGTTCGCCTCTCACGAAGGGACAAGGTTGACGTTGGTTGCTCCCCTCTGGCCAGCGAGAGAGTGGTTCACCGAGGTACTTCGATGGCTGGTAGACTTTCCAAGAAGTCTTCCTCTAAGGGTAGATCTGTTACGTCAGCCCCACGTAAAGAATGTCCATAAAAGCCTCCCCGCTCTTCGTCTGACTGCCTTCAGACTATCGAAAGACTATCAAGAGCTCAAGGCTTTTCGAAGGAGGCAGCCAGTGCGATTGCAAGAGCGAGGAGAGCTTCTACCATTAGAGTATACCAGTCAAAGTGGGAAGTCTTTCGAGACTGGTGCAAGTCAGCATCTGTGTCCTCGTCCAGTACCTCTGTAGCCCAAATCGCAGATTTTCTTTTACATCTTAGAAAGGTTCGCTCCCTCTCAGCTCCCACGATTAAGGGCTACAGGAGCATGTTGGCTTCGGTCTTTCGACATAGAGGCTTAGATCTTTCCAACAATAAAGATCTCCAAGATCTCCTTAAGTCTTTCGAGACCTCTAAGGAACGTCGTTTGGCAACTCCTGGATGGAACTTAGACGTGGTCCTAAGGTTCCTCATGTCAGACAGGTTTGAGCCATTACATTCAGCCTCCCTGAAGGATCTCACCCTGAAGACACTTTTCCTAGTGTGCTTGGCTTCGGCTAAAAGGGTCAGTGAACTTCATGCCTTCAGTAAGAACATCGGCTTTTCTACAGAAAAAGCCACTTGTTCACTTCAACTTGGTTTCCTGGCCAAAAATGAACTGCCTTCTCGTCCTTGGCCTAAATCTTTTGATATTCCTTGCTTATCAGAGATCGTAGGCAACGAACTGGAAAGAGTATTATGTCCTGTTAGAGCTCTTAAGTTCTATTTAGCTCGTACTAAGTCATTACGAGGTAAATCTGAGGCATTATGGTGCTCAGTTAAGAAACCATCATTGCCTATGTCAAAGAATGCTTGGTCATATTTTATCAGATTTTTAATACGAGTAGCTCCTTTTCACTTGAATGAGAAAGACCGATGTTCGCTTAAGGTTAAGACGCACGAAGTTAGAGCTATAGCAACCTCCGTGGCCTTCAAGCAAAATAGATCTCTGCAAAGTATTATGGACGCGACTTTTTGGAGAAGCAAGTCAGTGTTCGCGTCATTTTACTTAAAAGATGTCCAGACTCTTTACGAGGACTGCTACACACTGGGTCCATTCGTTGCAGCGAGTGCAGTAGTGGGTGAGGGTTCTACCACTACATTACCCTAATTCCAATATCCTTTTTAATCTGTCTCTTGAAATGTTTTTAGTATTGTTTTTTTTTTTTTTGGTTGTACGGAAAGCTAAGAAGCCTTTCGCATCCTGGTTGATTTGGCGGGTGGTCAAAGTCATTTCTTGAGAGCGCCCAGATTAGGGGTTTGATGAGGTCCTGTTTGTATGGGTTGCAGCCCTTGATACTTCAGCTCCTGGGAGTCTTTCAGCATCCTAAGAGGATGGCTGGGCTTCGTGAGGAAGACAGACTTGCAAGGCAGAGTAATCGTCTAAGTCAACTTCCTTACCAGGTACCTATATATTTGGGTTTTGTTATATTATAACTGTCAAAAACTCTAAGCATATACGCTGTAAACTTAATTAACTCTGGTCTCTACCCACCACCTTGGGTGTGAATCAGCTATTATATATTCACAGGCTAAGTTAAATATTTAAAAATGATATTTTAATTATAAAATAAATTTTTGAATATACTTACCCCAATAGAGACGCAGCAGGACGAGAAGAATTGAGGCTTGTTTACATGCATATGCGGTATCTGGCCGATAGTTGGCGCTGGTGGGCACACCCGCAACCTTCATAGCGATCGCTCGCGAGTTTTTGTGTGTTTTTCTGTCGAGCCGCTGGAGCAGCAGCTATTATATATTCACCGGGTAAGTATATTCAAAAATTTATTTTATAATTAAAATATCATAATTGACAATGCAGATGCGATACCCCTGCATAATTACTAATAATTATTCACTTATTTACGGGGGAGTCATATACTGAAATCAACAGACAATCAACCAATATGAAATATAAAATTGGCAATGACCCGATGACGAATACACACAGAGATCAGAGAGCAGTAAAAGAAAAATTTATTGCACGAGAGCAGAAGAGAAAGGCCAATGAGGATTTCCTATGCAACCAACCTGAAGAATTACATCAAACACTAGCAAACAAAACAAGAAAACAAAGTAAATTTTAAAGTTGGGTAGGATACAAAAAAGGTAGGAAGTTACAAGGTGACTTTATAACAGTAGCCTAACCTATTCAAGGTATCAAGGTAAGCAGTCAAAATGCCTCTTGACATTCGAACATCCTGAACGATTTAGCATCACAGATGAACCCAATTCTGTTGTAACACGATGGCAACAGTGGTGTGAGAAATTTAAGATTTATTTAGAAGCATTTGGGAATATGAAGGATGCCCAAAAGAAGGCATTATTACTTCATAGCCTACAGGAGGTAGAGAAGTTCGGGAAGTGTTTAAGATATTGCAGCCTACAGATAACACAAGTGAAGCTGCAATTAAGGCTCTTACCACATATTTTGCTCCTCAGGTCAATAATTTTTTTGAAAGGTATCAATTTACAGCACAGGCATATCAGAAAGAAAATGAAAGTTTAGATGCATTTATGACGAGAAAAAAAAATTCAGCTGTTTCACATGAATTTCTAGAATTAGGAAATGTTATCATAGATTAAGTTATTGCACATTGCACATCACAAGAGCTGAGAAATAAATTATTGCAAGACAAAGTCATTGATAATAGGCAAAGCTTTATAAACCTCCAATAGGCAAAGTAACATAATAGGTAGTTCTACAAGTAATAGAATGGAATATTCTAAAATTAGTACAAGAGGTTCCAAATGGAAAAACAATGAGAATCAGAGAAGGCATATATCAAAGCCTAGTCATAGAAAAGTGCCTAACACAAATGTTCATAAATATCTGAATCCGGCCTACACACAGAAACAACAGGAAAAACCCAAGTTTTAGAGGTGTGGTAAAACTGATCATCTTACATACAGAGCAAAGAAATGCTCTGCTATTAGACAAACAAGCCAAAATTTTAGAAATAAGGGGCATTTTGACATGGCTTGTAGATTCCCTAAACAGTACGCAAAGAAAATAAATGCTACAGTTGATATTATTGGTCAAGAGAATAATGCGAAAAATGTCCATGACAATCAGGATAAGTCAGAAAACTATTCTGCTTTTCGCATAAATTCTGTCAATAAATATACAAAGAAACATATCATGGTAGAAGTAATCATAAATGATAAACCGATTCTGATACAAGTTGACACAGCAGCCGATGTTTCAATTATGTCTGAGAAAACAGCTAAAAGCATTCCTAGTTTGTTATTAAAAGGTACAAATAGAGTTTTGAAAGGTTATATTGGTTTTGATATTCAGGTAATAGGTGATTCGAACATATAAGTATAGTACAAAGAACAGAAATTAGAGAGAATGCCATTATCAGTAGTAAAAGGTAAAGGGCAAACTTTGCTAGGTTTGGATTGACTACTTAATTACTTACTTACTTTTTTGGGCTCAAGCCATGGCGTCCTGATGGAAGGTTCCTTTTTGGTAGCTTCCTTGGGTATAAAACTACTAAGATATTCCCAGAGAATTTAACCACAGGTTATCACAGAATTCTAACTTCTGGAGCGAGTATACCAAAGGTTTCCCTTTAAGACATCGTATATCAACAGGGGACGCATGTCTGAACGCGCCACATAGCTATCTTCACCCCGAACAGAGTTAATGCTTCGGTGTGTAAGGGTTGAGAATAGCTGGGAGCCGCTCCACAGCCAATCTCACTCGTGGCTACTACTGATACTCGAGACGTAAACAAACGGGCGCCATTGCTCAAATGACGTCACGCCCGTCTTCATCCTTTGTTTAGTAGCTTGCCCTACTTAGACGGATTTTCCCTGTGATTCATTTATCGATTTGCATCTACGTTATGTCGCTACCTTCAGCCTCACCATCTTCTGGAAAGTTGAGTACAAGGTTCCAGTATTGTTTAGTTAAGCTCTGGCCGTAAAGTAAATATTACTTTCCGAGATAATTGCTGTTTTGTGGCAGAGCTGTGCCTCTACCGGACCCGCCATTTTATGGCGTCGTTGTTGTTATGCATGCCTTATTTAGTTAGCCACAACAACGCTTCCGGCCTTATTTACTAATCGAATACATTAGTTTATTTAGTCTTCATAGCTAGGAACTTTTATATCGTGTTTCGACGCTTTTTATCGGTCATCGATTGACCTCATACCAGTCGGCTACTATAGCCCCCAGGCCAGAGCGCCTGTACATAAGTGTTCATGCATGATTTTATTAGTGATCCCAGACTAAGTTATGAAGATAGTGGCATTATTTTACAATACTTTCGACCGTGATGCAAATGTTTTTTTCGCCTTCAGGGACCATATAGGGGATAGGTTAGTTAGTGTCTCTTTCTAACCTAACCTACTTGTAGGACCCCTATATGCTTCCTTCATCCCCTGCCTTGGCATTCCCTCTAATTAGCCTTGATTCCCTTTCTGAGTAAAGGGATCAAGTGTCTAATGGAGTATTTATCGCCTCTCAGTCCTCCCTATGGGAATGAACCCCCCTTAGGGTTGCGTCCGAGAGTGAGGTTAGGCTAGCCCTACCTCTATGGCTAGGATTAGTCTATGACTATCCTGCGATAGCGATATGTCTTCTACCTTTCCTAGTTCAGGACTATTAGCCCTGCTCTAGGTTAGGTTAGGAAGGTTTCTCTGTTCCCTGCTGAAACTGTACCCATGCACCGTTTCAGCCGGTCTGCCTTATCTTAGGTTAGGGAGTGTCCTCCCTTTCCCTAGTGGCCGCTCTGGTACAGAAACCCTTCCTTGGAAGACTTCTCTCTACTCCCCTCCCCACCTATCTCTTGTGTAGCCTAGCCTATGCTTAGGTTAGTCTATACCCATCTGTCCCCTGTCCTACAACTCCTCCTTAGGGTGGAGTAGTAGGGCTACCCGAGCTTCCCTGTGCAGTCCGCTCTGGTACATATACCCTTCATAGTGTCCAATGGGGTTAGTCTCTAGATGTGTTCTGCATATGGGGGGCTCCCCTCTTTGGGTGTCCCCTAGCCCTCCCTTGGGCTACCGAGCTCCCGGTCCTCAGTGACCCCTGCTCCTGGATGATAGAGCCTGCCTCTATCATGGGTACACCCTCTCAGGGGGGGGATGTCCGGAGTCCATGACTGAACTTCCTGCATCCTTCCCCCCCCCCCTGTCTCTCTCTCTATCCGGGTGCTGGTCTCTTGCCGCCTCCACTGTCGGCGATACCCGCCTCCTACCTTGGTGACTCTCCCTACCCTTGCCGCCAGCCCCCTGTGTGCCGGGGGACTGCCGACTGCCGCCGGCTCCTACCGGTGGCTCTCCTCCCTCCTAGCTTGTCGTCCGCTCGCCGGTCGGCCGCCGGAGTGCCGGCATCTATTGCCGGCAACCCGGTTCCGCTATACATTGTCCCAGTCACCAAACCGGCATCCTCCGACTGCCGGAGCCGCCGCTCCCCTGCCGGCGTGCCGCCGTTGTACTGGCGGCCGCCACCCTGGTATACCCTTGACCTACATATTGTCTGTCTTAATGCCAGAAACTCTGTCAGAGCGACCTCCGGCATGCCGGCGGCTTGCCGGAAACCCCCGGAGGCGTCAAGAATACTTGCACCCCCTTCTTCTAGCTATCATATGATACTGATAGCCCTATACCGCAAACAGATGGGCTGTTTCCACTATTAAGATCAATACCTTGGTACTGTTCTGTTAGTGATCATGCTGTCTCTTTGCATTCTTCTAAATTCCAGCATGCTGCGTGCATCTTAGCACGGCTGGTTGCCGGAAGCAGTTACCTTAAAAGGAGGCCCTCTAGCCCCTAGCTTGGGACCGAATGATCTCGGTCCCAATCTTACCCTTGGTTTTTCCACGGAATTCCATTGCCCTATGGAACTCTAAGGAATACTATCCGGTGACTTCGGTCTCTCGGATTATCCAAGGACAAAGCTTACGGTAACCAGCCGGGCGAGATGCATGGAGTATGTTCTCCTTTACTATTTCAATCTCTATGCATCACACCCTTCATTAAGTTAAAATTAATAATCAATATTAACTTAGTTTAAGAGCCATTCTTATGACTCCCCCATACTCATTTTCTCTTTCTTCCACAGGAGGAGCAGATGAAGTGTGACTTCGCCTTCTGCGCTGTGAAACGCCCGCAGTTTTACGGGCATACGGCTTGCAGGACTCACGCCCCTTGTGCCGACAAGAAAGGGGATCTGAAGTTTTGGAATCCACTGAACTGTACGGTCTGCCAGGCTCACCTAGTTGACGCCTTCCATAACCCTCCCTCAGCGGAGGTCAGAGACATTTCTCGTGAAAAGCTACGCAAGTGGGTGCGTGGCTTCCAGAAAAATGCCACCGGACCTTACCTGGCCACCGAAGAATTGAGGTCACTCCTGTTCCCTAAGGCCTCCCCTGATTCAGTGGTACCCAAAGACGTGATTCCCACTGTCCAAATTACAGTGGAACCTGATGTTGTCATGGCTCAGTCCATGCACGAGTGCCGCCTGGATTCCGAAGATGACGGACAGATGTCGGATGTCTCGGAAGACACGGAGAAGACGCTTATGGCCCAAGGAGCCGAAGATGACGAAGACAAGGTGGAATACGCCGAGTCGGAGCAAGAGGTCGCTCCTCCTTCCATCCCCGCTCCTACTCCTACACCGACGGAAGTGTCTATTCCGTCTACCTCCTCGACCCCGGATCCCTCTTCTTCCACTCAAGAAATGATCCGACTGATTAGAGCCGTCATGGACGACAGGTTAAAGGAGAATCAGGAGTTCATCAGGTCCATGATGGGATCCAGAGAACCGAAGAGGATTTCGGTTAAGGATCTCCCCGGTTGCTCACATGCCAACCCGTGGAGGTATGCTGAGCATATGGTTATCGCGACCGGCAGGATCTTCGTCAGTGATAAGATCGGCACGGTCCCCTTGGAAGACGTGGAGTTCTTCCCAAACTTTGAGGCCTACCCGGACTGTTACGTCCGTCTGCGTTCTGAACCTGCCTCGAAGGAAGAGACCGAACCGAAGGAAGAGATAGTGTTCGATCTCGCAAAGGCCCAGGCTATGCTAGCCACCACATTCAAGAGTAGGGGCTTTACCTGCTCTAAGCTTCCGGCCCTGAGCAAGAAGCACCCTACTTATGTCGCACCTGAAAGTGCGGTTCTTCCATTCCTGGAAAAGGCCTTAGCTGCGTGCCTTAAAGCTGCGGAAGAGGGGAAAGCCTGCCCTGCACTGGAGGAGTGCAGACCCTTCTCCATAGTAACTCCCCCTGACGCTCGACACTGGAAGGATGTCCAGCATACTTTCATCGTGGGAAAGCTAGATCCTGACGTCGCCGGACGTCAGTTTAATGAAGACCTCCCTAAGCTCAACGATCACCTCCTTCGTCGGGAACAAGATACGAAGGAGAGGCTCGCAGCATCCTTATCTCATCAAGTCCAACTTGAAATTATGGCCTGTGACACCAGAGTACCAGACCACTACATGGTACTCTCCAAATCCCACATGATGACCGTGATGAAGGACTTGTACCACTTCATAAAGGCTCGGAGAGCCTGTCGTGAATTCGTGTTTGCAGGTGCCACCGTGAAACACGAACCCCGGAGGCTGATTTCCTCCAACATCTGGGGTAAACACCTCTTTCCTTCTGACCTCGTGAAGGAAATCACCGACAGAGCCGCCACGGAGAATAGGAACCTTCTCCACAAGTGGGGCATGTCCAGGAAAAGGAAACCCTCTCAGGACGACGGACCTCAACCTAAGAGGAAATCCCAAAAACAGAAACCCCAGCAACGTCAACAAAGACGTCAGTTTCCGGGACCCGCTACCTCCCAAGTGGTTGCCCAACCACAACAGACCTTTCAATTGGTCCCCCAACCGGTGTTGTCACAGTCACCGGTCTTCACCCCTGCTTTCGAGCAACAGTCAACTACCTTTCGTCCCAAAGGTAGAGGCTCATACAGAGGTGCAAGCAAAGACGCTTCTCGCCGTCCCTCCAGAGGCAGAGGAGGAAAGGGAGCTAGCGGCCGAGGCAGCAAGCCCTCGGGACACCAGAAGCAATGAAGTGCTTCCGGTGGGAGGAAGACTCCGCCAATTCCAGGATCGTTGGACCTTCGATCCATGGGCACACAGCATCGTCAAGAAGGGTCTAGGCTGGAGTTGGACTCAACCACCCCCAATCTTCCAGCAATTCTTCCAACAATCAACCCCTCTTCTGGAAGAATATGTCCTAGATCTCTTGAACAAGAAGGTGATAAGGAAGGTAAAGTCCACCAGGTTCCAAGGGAGACTGTTTTGTGTCCCCAAGAAAGACTCAGACAAACTCAGAGTCATTCTGGACTTATCCCCCCTCAACAAGTTCATAGCGAACGACAAGTTCAAGATGCTGACTCTTCAACAGATAAGGACCCTTCTGCCTCGAGGTTCCTACACGGTCTCCATAGACCTGGCGGATGCCTACTGGCACGTTCCAATGAACCATCACGCTTCCTCCTACCTAGGATTTCGACTCCAAAGGAAAAGCTACGCCTTCAGGGCCATGCCCTTCGGCCTCAACGTGGCCCCTCGGATCTTCACAAAACTGGCGGATGCCATAGTACAACAGCTCCGCCTACGAAACGTCCAGGTGATGGCCTACCTCGACGACTGGCTAGTCTGGGCTCCATCGCCCGAAGATTGTGTAAAATCCTGCAACAAAGTCACCCAGTACCTAGAACACCTGGGATTCAAGATCAACGAGAAAAAATCTCGCCTCTCTCCAGCTCAGAAGTTCCAGTGGTTGGGAATCCACTGGAACCTTCAGTCACACCGCCTTTCCATCCCCCAGAAGAAAAGGAAGGAAATAGCAGGGTCTGTCAAGCGACTGCTGAAATCCAAACGCATTTCAAGACGCCAGCAGGAACGAGTTCTAGGCTCTCTACAGTTCGCCTCAGTGACAAACCCAGTGCTTCGCGCACAGCTAAAGGATGCCGCGGGAGTCTGGAGACGTTCGGCATCCATCGCTCGAAGAGACCTCAAGAGACGGCTTCCAAACAGACTGCGACTTCTCCTAAAGCCGTGGTCAGAAGCAAAGGCCCTGAAAAGGTCCATTCCTCTCCAACACCCTCCTCCATCACTCAACATCCACACGGACGCTTCGCTGGAGGGTTGGGGAGGTCACTCCCACCAAAAACAGGCTCAAGGCACCTGGTCTCCCCTGTTCAAGACGTTCCACATAAACATCTTGGAGGCCATGGCGGTCCTTCTAACCCTGAAGAAGTTATCCCCGCCGCCCTCGATCCACATCCGTCTAACCCTAGACAACTCGGTGGTAGTTCGTTGTCTCAATCGCCAAGGCTCAAGATCGCCCCAGATAAATCAGGTGCTTCTCCCAATCTTCTGTCTGGCAGAGAAGAAGAAGTGGCACCTGTCTGCAGTTCACCTACAAGGATTCCGCAACGTGACAGCGGATGCTCTATCTCGGACAAACCCGATAGAGTCGGAATGGTCTCTAGACGCAAGATCGTTCTCCTTCATCTCTCACCAAGTCCCAGAACTTCAGATAGATCTCTTTGCAACGAGCAACAACAATCAACTTCCTCGGTATGTGGCCCCGTACGAGGACCCCAAAGCAGAAGCAGTGGATGCCATGTCACTGGATTGGAACAGATGGTCCAAGATCTACCTGTTCCCCCCCACCAACCTTCTGTTGAAAGTCCTCTCCAAACTGAGAACCTTCAAAGGGACAGCGGCCCTAGTGGCTCCCAAGTGGCCTCGGAGCAACTGGTACCCCCTGGTCCTGGAGCTGCAGCCCAAGCTGATCCCTCTCCCGGGCCCAGTTCTCTCTCAACAAGTACAGAAGTCGACTGTCTTCGCTTCATCATCGAAAATCAAGGACCTTCATCTCATGATTTTCTCTCCCTAGCCGCAAAGAAGAGGTTTGGGATCTCGAAGAAAAGTCTAGACTTCCTAGAGGAATACAAGACCGAATCCACAAGACGGCAATATGAATCATCCTGGAGGAAATGGGTCTCCTTCGTCAAGACAAAAAATCCTAAAGAAATCACGATTGATTTCTGCATGTCCTTCTTTATTCACCTTCATGGACAGGGATTAGCAGCCAATACGATATCAACCTGCAAATCGGCCTTGACCAGACCAATTCTATATGCTTTCCAAATTGATCTGTCCAGCGACATCTTCAACAAACTACCGAAAGCATGTGCTCGCCTACGCCCAGCACCCCCACCGAAACCGATCTCCTGGTCACTAGACAAGGTGCTCCATTTCGCCTCCAACTTGGACAATGATTCATGCCCTCTCAAGGATCTGACTCAGAAAGTTATATTTCTCTTTGCTCTCGCTTCAGGAGCTCGAGTCAGCGAAATAGTGGCATTATCAAGAGAGGATGGACACATCCTGTTTACCGATACAGGAGAAGTTACCCTCTCCCCTGATCCGACGTTTCTCGCCAAAAATGAATTACCCACCAAAAGATGGGGCCCTTGGAGAATATGCCCCCTGAAGGAGGATGCCTCTCTATGTCCAGTAGAGGGCCTCAAGGTCTATCTTCGCAGAACTTCAAACTTTGGTGGAGGCCAACTCTTCAAAGGAGAAACATCGGGCAGCGACCTGTCACTGAAACAATTAAGAGCGAAAATCACCTACTTCATTCGCAGAGCGGATCCTAACAGTACACCCGCTGGTCATGATCCTAGAAAAGTGGCATCATCTCTGAATTTCTTTCAGAGTATGGACTTTGAAAGCCTTAAAAACTTCACGGGTTGGAAGTCCTCGCGAGTTTTCTTTAAACATTATGCGAAACAAGTGCACGAAGTCAAACATTTTGTGGTAGCCGCAGGTAGTGTTATGAAACCTGCACCTAACTCTGCGTAGAACAGTGAGTTACTTGGGACTCTAACTCTTCGGGTGCCTATGTTGACCCTCGAGCCATTCATAGTGATGTCGAAAACACTTAGTGCTTTTATAACTGTTCTTATCCCAGGTGAAATGTCATAGTTGTCACACAAGTGCCGCATGCCCTGAGCATGATGTGTTTTTTAATCAAAGACTTGCGTTCCTCGAGAACGAGTGCCTACTAATAAACTTGAAATTCCTTTTCAGATTCAAGAGCAAGTCTTTATTACTATGTACATTATAATTACTGTAAATGAACTTTACTTATTGCTGTAAATTATTTAATTTCTGCATTTGTGAAATAAAATTTCTATTTTATTACCTGTGCGTCTCAATCAGCTCCTACTTACTATGAAATACATGCCTGTCATAGTTTTATTATCCCCCCTTTTCCTTATGGTTATGAAGAAATTAAGATGCTAACTCTTAATTTATATTCACTCTGATTATGTAAGGTTCCAACACGAATACTTACTTTTAATACCCGGGAGATGAACCATCATTCTCAATACACAGTGCCCAACCACCACTGGTCTAATTTTCAGAATGTTCCTATACAAATACCAAACATTCGGCTTCATCTCCAAGTTCTTCAAGTTCTTCTATCAGGATGAATAGCCCTTCAATACCACTTTGACGTCGGCATGGCCCATGGGAACTTCACTGCCAAGGGGGGCAGGATGCTTCTTCCCTATGGTCCTTTATCAAAGATTACTATGCTGTTTTGTCAATGCCTTGGCACTTACTATTAGGGGAAAATCTACCACGATACATTGATTCTCTGGTATTCTTCCATCAGGACGCCATGGCTTGAGCCCAAAAAACGGATTTTGAGCGAAGCGAAAAATCTATTTTTGGGTGAGATAGCCATGGCGTCCTGATGGACCCTCCCTGCTACTTCGTCCAGTTTTAGATCCCACCCTGTTCTACTGTATCATGGTGATGGGCAAGCAACTGGCTTCAGGATGAAGACGGGCGTGACGTCATTTGAGCAATGGCGCCCGTTTGTTTACGTCTCGAGTATCAGTAGTAGCCACGAGTGAGATTGGCTGTGGAGCGGCTCCCAGCTATTCTCAACCCTTACACACCGAAGCATTAACTCTGTTCGTGGTGAAGATAGCTATGTGGGGCGTTCAGACATGCGTCCCCTGTTGATATACGATGTCTTAAAGGGAAACCTTTGGGATACTCGCTCCAGAAGTTAGAATTCTGTGATAACCTGTGGTTAAATTCTCTGGGAATATCTTAGTAGTTTTATACCCAAGGAAGCTACCAAAAAGGAACCTTCCATCAGGACGCCATGGCTATCTCACCCAAAAATAGATTTTTCGCTTTGCTCAAAATCCGTTATTTCCACTCCCAGGTAGGCTTTCCGGCTGTCAGTGAAATCAGTTGTTTTCTCCACTCAATTCTGTTTTCAAAATTTCCATCTCTTCTCAGCTGTACAATTATTGGCATGTTGTTCTTTGTCAGAATCTCTTCAATTCCATCCCTCCAGCGTTTACGTGGTCTACCTCTTGATTGGCTACAGTATTTGAAATTAGATTGGCCTAGTATTTTGAAGGTTACAGGTACACAAGATAAACACAAAAAGGAAATGTCTGTGGTTAATATCATATCAGATTTTCAAGACGTATTTGAAGATAAAGTAGGTACAATAAAGAATGCAAAGGCAATTTTAGTTTTGAAACCTGACAGTGCTCCTAGATTTTGTGCTCCCAGAACAGTACCGTAGGCATTGAAAAGTGCAGTTGAAACAGAAATCAGGAGATTAGAAAAATAAGGTTCTATGGGAAAAGGTTACATATTCAGATTGGGCTACTCCATTGGTACCTATTGTGAAGGAAAATGGTCGGGTTAGGTTATGTGGAGATTACAAAGTAACGTTGAATCCACAACTGAAAGTAGCTCAACATCCATTACCAAATCCGAAAGACATGTTTGCAACTATGTCAGGATGCAAGGTTTTTTTTTTTAAGTTAGATTTAAAACAATCATTTTAACAGCTTCCCATGGATGAAAGTTCACAAGAATTATGTACAGTAAATATATCCTTAGGTTTGTTTAGGGCAAAGAGATTACCTTATGGAGTTGCAAGTAGTCCAGCTATATGGCAACAAACTATGGGTATGATTTTTTCAGGAATGCAAGGAGTATTCATTTTTATAGATGATATTTTCATTATTGGTAAAGACACAAGAGAACATAAAGAATGATTGCGAACAGTTCTAAAGAAGTTGAAAGAACATAATAATAGAGTAAATAAGAGCAAAGGTATTTTTGAAGTTGATTCAGTGGAATACTTAGGTTTTGTAATAAATGGCAAAGGTATTCACAAAACTAAAGAGAAGATTAAAGCTGTATAATTAACAAAAGTACCAGAAAGTGTTAAGGAATTATAATTATTTTTAGGTTTAGTACCATTTCATGGGAATTTTATTCAGAATTTGTGTACAACTGCACATCCATTGTGTAATTTCTTGAATAAGGGTGTAAAATGGAAGTGAACAAAAGAGTGTCAGGAATCTTTTGAAAGAATCAAACAGGAAATAACATCACCCACATTCCTAGTACATTATCAAATGGATATACCATTTAAATTAGTATGTGATACATCAAACTTAGGTTTAGGTGCAGTATTATCTCATGTAATTGCAGATGGAACAAAAAACCAATTGCATTCACTTCTAGAGTATTGAACAAGGCAGAAAGGAATTACTATCATATAGAAAAAGAAAGTTTAGCATATGTGTATGGAGTTAAGAAATTTCATAGGTATCTTTGTAGTAGGAAGAAGTTCGCACTTGTTACAGATCATAAACCCTTATTAGCAATATTGGGTCCAAAAGCAAGTTTACCTATTTTGGTAGCTGCAAGACTACAACGTTGGGCAATTACGTTAGCCGCGTATCACTATGATAAAGAATACCGTCCAACATCAAAGATGGGTAATGCAGATGCTTTATATATATATATATATATTACCAGTAGACAAAGCTCCAGAAGAGTATGATGACAGTATTCTGTTAATTTCTGTATATGATGTACCCAATATAACAAAAGATATAGCACACAGTACCGAGAGACACCCAGTACTTTGTAAGGTTTTAGAGAGTTTAATGACAGGTAGGCAACTTATGTGGAAAAGAGGAAAATTTTAAACCCCATAATAGCCAAGGACTTTTAGGGTTTTGAGTGGAAATAATTAGATAAAAGCTGAAACTTTGCAGATCGCTTTGATCGCTTCGAGATATTAGTATGGTCCACCAGGACTTCTCTGCCAGGGGGGCAGGAAGCTAGTTCTTCACGGAATCTCTAGTAGGACGCGTTTCATACCTCTATTCGAAGCCCTTTGCACTTGCATAAAAAGGGGGAAAATTTCCACGATACATTAATTCTCTGGTACACTTCCATCAGGACGTCATGGCTTGCGCCCAAAAAACGGATTTTGAGCGAAGCGAAAAATCTATTTTTGGGTGAGACAGCCATGACGTCCTGCTGGACCCTCCCGTCTATTCTAGTCCAGCTTTTCAGGCTCCGCCCTAACCTGCTGTATCATGGATATTAGCAAGAAGCTGGCATCAGGATGAGGACGGACGTGGCGTCATTTAGCAATGGCGCCCGTTTGTTTATGTCTCGAGTACTAAAAGCAGCCACGGATGAGTGTAACTGTGGAACGGCTCCCCAGTTATTCTCTACCTTTCCATATCGAAGTGTTAACTCTATATGGGGTGCAGATAGCTATATGGCGTGGTCATTCATGCGTCCCCTGTTGATATACGATATCCTAGAGGGAAACCTTTAGGGTACTCGCACCAGAAGTTAGAATTCTGTGATAACCTTTAGTTTAATTCTCTGGGAAATATCCACTGTAGTTAAATATACTCTAGGAAGCTACTGAAGGAACCTTTCATCAGGACGTCATGGCTTGAGCCCAAATATATATATATATATATATATATATGTATATATCAAACCGTGTTGTGTGTATATACCAAGAATCTATATCTTGTGCACAATCATATCCATTTTGATGTATCTATATCTTTACCAATGTAAAAAATATTCTTACTCAGTTACTAATGAACAATAATATCAATTATAATATATCTGTATCTTTAACAAAAGTAACAACTATTCTTTAACAATTTACCAATTTGTGCAAACATGTTTTTTTTTTCTTTTTGTGGTACCTCATAATCATTTACTAGCATTATGCCATATATAGCATACATGGATCTGTATTTTCCATGTATTTTTCTTTGTTTATGACTATGTCTGTTAGGTAGGTGTTATTTTTTTTACATATACTTTTTTTGCATATTATTCCTTAATCACTTGTTTATGGCTATGACTAAATGCACATTCAGTCAAACTCCTAGGAAACGTATTTTAACGTAACTTTCAATGTTCAATGCTTGAATGGTAGCTGTCCACGCTAATGTAATGTATACATTAATAAACGCATGACCCAAGGGGTCATTGGCGAATTAGGAGTGTAACAACAAGTCATAACAGGGTGTGAAACTAGACCCTGCTAAGCAATGCTGGGAAAGCATTGCATGAATAAACATTTATGTATGTCTTTTAAACGAGTCACAGCGCCTCCCGTGGGAAGCAGTTGACCTATTGAGCCCTACCGGAATCACCTGACTTCCGGCCCTAAGGCTACGTGATCATATCACTTTGTAATTATATAAAACGCTGAGAGAGCTAGTGTTATGTTATCGACGCGAGCCTATTGTAAATCTATTCTATTCATATTTTCATACGGAATGGTCATCCGACCAAACCATCCGGACTCTAGTGATGGAGCTATCAATAAATTGTTTAAAGTTAACCTAAAACTTTGACTTATTCTAAGAGGACACGTACAAGTCTAATATTTCTATATCACATTGAGGAGACATGAGGATGGAACCACAATGTGTACGTACAACATTCGTACACTAGCATATGTCATAGGTTGGCCAGAAAACCATCCACCCATCGAGATACTACCACTAGATAGTTATTGAGCCCTTTGACTGGCCAGAGAGTAGCCTTATACATTGGATCCCTCTATCTGTTTACAACTAATTTTATTCCTTTGCCTACTCATAGGGACCGATTCTTCTCTATCATCATTCATCTGACAACACCGAGATTACCAAACTATTCTTCTTCTTTGAAGGGGTTAACTACTGCATTGCAATTGTTCAGTAGCTAACTTCCTCTTGGTAAGGGTAGAAGAAACTGTTTAGCTATGGTAAGCAGTTCTTCTAAGAGAACGACACTCCAAAATCAAATCATTGTTCTCTAGTCTTGGGTAGTGTCATAGCCCCTGTACCATAGCCTTCCACTGTCTTGTATTAGAGCTCTCTTGTTTGAGAGTACACTCAGGTACGCTGTTCTATCTTATTTCTCTTACTCTCTTTTTTTTATATTTTTTGAAGTTTTTATAGTTAATATATGAAAGATCTAATTTAACATAGTTACTGTTCTTAGAATATTTTATTTCCATTGTATATTATTTCTCTTGCTGTTTAATTGTATCCTACTTTCCTTTCCTCACTGGGCTTTTTTCCTTATTGGAGTTGTACCAACCATGTGTCACATGATAGTAAATAGTAACGGCATTTCATTTTGTGTATATATTATGCTCGTATCTTCCCTCTTCCCTCGCACTAAAAAGAACCTGAAATAACATGCATGTATCTCCCACCATTAACTGTTAGCTGATGCGGTGTCAGTTGAACAGGAAATTTCCTGTTGCATTGAACCTGAAATAATGTCTATTTTTCTCACCGTTAACTGAAACCGGTGCAGTGTCGGCTGAACAGGAAATTTCCTATTGTATTAAGTTTTTATATATAAAGGAGAGTGTTCTGTAATAAAGTTACTCAGTTGCTTTCATCCTGCCTTTGATTCACAACCTTCTCTCAGCACGTCACATTGGTGACCCCGGAAGTCGACTCGCTCCTCCCGCCTTCCTCCCCCCCTCACCCCTCTGTTGATGGTACTATGGCGGATTCTAAGGAAGTTGGCGCTGTGGCTGCCCCATTGAAAGTTTCGTCATTCACCAGCGGAGAGGCATTTGCTTGGTTTCAGCACGCAGAAGTCCAGTTTTGCATCAAGGGCATGACCTGTTCAACCACCAAAGCAGATTATGTTCTTACGGCGATACCCGAGGATACCTTCCTGGAAATATTCGACTGGCTTTGGGAAAAAGGAGACACCCAAATAACGTATGACACCCTCAAAACATACCTTCTGCAGCAGTACTCGCCGTTGCCAGCCGCCCGTATAGCAAAGCTTTTTCAGCTCTCACAGCATCCTTTGAGGGACCAAAGGGCTTCGCTCACCCTCAGGGAATTGACCAGTATCGCTCGCCAGCAACCTGCTGCAGACGGTCTCCTCGTGAGGTGAACCTACTTCGTGCCCTTTGGATACGCCGTTTACCCAAACCTGTACACGCTGCCGTACCCGATGTCGATAGTTTACCCATAAAGGACTTGATGACCAAAGCCGATTCCCTTATGGACAGCCACTTCAAGACCTCCATCAACGCCTCCACTTGTGACGAAGAGGACGCCTATTCAACGTCAAGCAAAGCTGACGTGAATGCCGTAGGACATACACGCCTACCCCGTGACGTGCCGAAGTGGTGGCAAACCCACCCACCACCCACCACTTCATCGCACCCCAACCAACGACTTCTACAGCCACTTACTACCTCCCACCCGCCGAAGTTTTGCTACTACCACACCAGATTGGGAGCAACCGCAAAGAAAAGTGCCAAGGATTGTCAGTGGCCAAAAAAACGTGTAAGTAGGCCATCGCTCGTGGCGGTGGCCTCCCGTGTTTCTAATTTTTTTTTTTTACATGATGCAGGAATGGGCGTGCGATTTTTGGAAGACACGGGTGCTTGTCGTTCTCTCTTGCCAAGGGAATTCTTCATGACATGACGAAGTCTGTCTACATTTGCTGACGTCGCCTTGGTAGCTGCCAACGGATCTGCGATACCCACCTACGATTATGAGAACCTCACATTATCATTTGGAAACGGTTAATATAATTGGAAGTTTCTCGTTGCTGACGTCACATTGCTAGTCCTCGGTGCAGATTTCCTTTCTCATTTCCACTTTCTGGTCGATGTCGCCACCATTGATTGGTCAACGGAGACTCGTACTTGTCGACACCTCTTCAACCCGGCCCCTCCAACTTTGCTCTCCCCATCAGCGCGCCCACGAATGCCTAATCCCACCTCCTCACGTTGTACACGGACGTTTTCTGTACAGAACTTCTCCAAACGCCCACGGCTCCTCCCAAGAATGGTATTTATCACCATATCAAGACAACAGGACCCCAAGTATTCGCAAAATTAAGACGTATGACACCGGAACGATTGGCAGCCGCCAAATAGATGTTTGCCGAAATGGAGAAAATGTCAAATCCCTCCTTAACCCTGGAATGGTACGGTGGGTCGTCCGCGACCCCGAGCGTAAAAAAAAGAGGTTTTTCTCACGTGACTCACCCCCGTGACTGAATTTGTGGGTGATAGACCTGCAGTACGTGTCTCGCCTACACGCTCCAGTAGTGTCCAGATGTGCATTGCTCTAGCTGTACTCCTTCCCCGATTTCTGAGACGCGTCGGGGTCGAGCGCGACCGAGTTTACCCTTCCAAGGTAATTTGCATAATTATCAAAGTTATTACGTATTATGAAATTGTTGTAGAATGATGCAACTTGTATAGGTTATCAGTTGTGGAAAGTCTTGGTGGATTATTTGGCTACCATGTGCATGATTTTTTTTTCGTTAAAATGTCGTTCATCACCACCTTGGTAGCTGCCAACGGATCTGCGATACCCACCTACGATTACGAGAACCTCACATTATCATTTGGAAACGGTTAATATAATTGGAAGTTTCTCGTTGCTGACGTCACATTGCTAGTCCTCGGTGCAGATTTCCTTTCTCATTTCCACTTTCTGGTCGATGTCGCCACCATTGATTGGTCGACGGAGACTCCTACTTGTCGACACCTCTTCAACCCGGCCCCTCCAACTTTGCTCTCCACATCAGCGCGCCCACGGATGCCTAAGCCCACCTCCTCACGTTGTACACGGACGTTTTCTGTCCAGAACTTCTCCAAACGCCCACGGCTCCTCCCAAGAATGGTATTTATCACCATATCAAGACAACAGGACCCCAAGTATTCGCAAAATTAAGACGTATGACACCGGAACGATTGGCAGCCGCCAAATAGATGTTTGCCGAAATGGAGAAAATGTCAAATCCCTCCTTAACCCTGGAATGGTACGGTGGGTCGTCCGCGACCCCGAGCGTAAAAAAAAAAAGAGGTTTTTCTCACGTGACTCACCCCCGTGACTGAATTTGTGGGTGATAGACCTGCAGTAGGTGTCTCGCCTACACGCTCTAGTAGTGTCCAGATGTGCATTGCTCTAGCTGTACTCCTTCCCCGATTTCTGAGACGCGTCGGGGTCGAGCGCGACCGAGTTTACCCTTCCAAGGTAATTTGCATAATTATCAAAGTTATTACGTATTATGAAATTGTCGTAGAATGATGCAACTTGTATAGGTTATCAGTTGTGGAAAGTCTTGGTGGATTATTTGGCTACCATGTGCATGATTTTTTTTTAGTTAAAATGTCGTTCATCACCACGAGGACCATTTTACCGCAAGTGCCCCTTTTTCATTTTTTTTTCATTTTTTTGCCAAGTCATTTTTCCGTAAGATATTGCCAAATAGTGTCGTAAAACTTTTGCTTTTTTAGTGTTGGAAAGTGTGTCTAGATGATCTGGCTACCCATGCATGACTTTGTTTTTGTCAGATACGACGTAGTTATTGATATATTGGGTATTTAACTGCGGTTGCCAATTTCTGTTTCTTTTTCAATATTTGTAAAAATTTACTACGTAGTAAGGAATTGCCGTATATTATTGATTTGTTTTCATGTTTATGTGTTAGAAAGTGTGCCTTGATGGTTGCGCTAACACGTGCATGTCTTTTTTTTTATCTGAGATGCCGTATATTAGAATGTTGGGCCTTTTACCGCGAGTGACCCTTTTTAATTTTTTTTCATTTTTTTTGCCAAGTCATTTTTCCGTAAGATATTGCCAAATAGTGTCGTAAAACTTTTGCTTTTTTAGTGTTGGAAAGTGTGTCTAGATGATCTGGCTACCCATGCGTGACTTTGTTTTTGTCAGATACGACGAAGTTATTGGTATATTGGATATTTAACTGCGGTTGCCAATTTCTGTTTTTTTTCAATACTTGTAAAAATTTACTACGTAGTAAGGAATTGCCGTATATTATTAATTTTTTTTTCATGTTTATGTGTTAGAAAGTGTGCCTTGATGGTTGGGCTAACACGTGCATGTCTTTTTTTTATCTGAGATGCCATATATTAGAATGTTGGGCATTTTTCCGCGAGTACCCCTTTTTATTTGTTTTGCATTTTTTTGCTTACTCATGTTACCGTAAGGAATTGGCAAGTAGTGTCGCAAAACTTATATTTCTATAGTGTTGGAAAGTGTTTCTAAATGATATGGCTACCCATGCCTATCTTATTTTTTAGCCAGATAAGGCGTATATATAGGTATGTGTTCGATTTTCCTGTGATTGCCATTTTTTCGTTTTTTCCCATTTCTTTCAAAATTACTACGTACTAAGGAACTATCACAGAGTAATGATTCATTTAGATGTTTATATGTCGGAAAATGTGCCTTGATGGTTTGCCTAGCATGTGGCTGAAATTTTTTTTTCTGAAATGCGTATAATAAAATGTTGGCCATTTTTCCGCGAGTGCCCCTTTTTATTTGTTTTTAATTTTTTTACTTAGTCATGTTACCGTAAGGAATTGGCAAGAAGTGTCGCAAAACTTATATTTTTATAGTGTTGGAAAGTGTTTCTAGATGATCTGGCTACCCATGCCTATCTTTTTTTTTAGCTAGATATGTCGTATATATAGGTATGTGTTCGATTTTCCTGTGAGTGCCTTTTTTTCGTTTTTTCCCATTTCTTTCAAAATTACTACGTACTAAGGAACTATCACAGAGTAATGATTCATTTACATGTTTATTTGTCGGAAAATGTGCCTTGATGGTTTGCCTAGCACGTGGCTGAAATTTTTTTTTCTGAAATGCCGTATATTAGAATGGCCATTTTTCCGCGAGTGCCCCTTTTTATTTGTTTTGCATTTTTTTGTTTAGTCATGTTACCGTAAGGAATTGGCAAGTAGTGTCGCAAAACTTATAATTTTATAGTGTTGGAAAGTGTTTCTAGATGATCTGGCTACCCATGCCTATCTTTTTTTTTAGCCGGATATGGCGTATATATAGGTATGTGTTCGATTTTCCTGTGATTGCCATTTTTTCGTTTTTTCCCATTTCTTTCAAAATTACTACGTACTAAGGAACTATCACAGAGTAATGATTCATTTAGATGTTTATATGTCGGAAAATGTGCGTTGATGGTTTGCCTAGCACGTGGCTGAATTTTTTTTTTCTGAAATGCCGTATATTAGAATGTTAGCCATTTTTCTGCGAGTGCCCCTTTTTATTTGTTTTGCATTTTTTTGCTTAGTCATGTTACCGTAAGGAATTGGCAAGTAGTATCAAAACTTATATTTTTATGGTGTTGGAAAGTGTTTCTAGATGATCTGGCTACCCATGCCTATCATTTTTTTAGCCAGATATGGCGTATATATAGGTATGTGTTCGATTTTCCGGTGATTGTCATTTTTTCGTTTTTTCCCATTTCTTTCAAAATTACTACGTACTAAGGAACTATCACAGAGTAATGATTCATTTAGATGTTTATTTGTCGGAAAATGTGCCTTGATGGTTTGCGTAGCACGTGGCTGAAATTTTTTTTTCTGAAATGCCGTATATTAGAATGTTGGCCATTTTTCCACGAGTGCCCCTTTTTATTTGTTTTGCATTTTTTTGCTTAGTCATGTTACCGTAAGGAATTGGCAAGTAGTGTCGCAAAACTTGTATTTTTATAGTGTTGGAAAGTGTTTATAGATGATCTGGCTACCCATGCCTATCTTTATTTTTAGCCAGATATGGCGTATATATAGGTATGTGTTCGATTTTCCTGCGATTGCCACTTTTTCGTTTTTTCCCATTTCTTTCAAAATTACTACGTACTAAGGAACTATCACCAAGTAATGATTCCTCTAGATATTTATTTGTCGGAAAATTTTGTTTACTTCTTTTTTGATTGAATATCATCAAATTTTTTTTAGCTTAAATATTATATTGTTTTACATTTTTTTTTCGATTTTATTTCCCTTCAAAAAAAATTTTTTGTGTCAGAATTTTAATTTTATAGTCGTAAAATAATCGACAATTATCCAGCAACCCACCATACAATTTTTATGCATATCCAAGAATAATTAGATTAGTAAATAACACCTTGAAATTGACATACCCTTCCTACATTTCAAGTGGCAGATTAGGGAGTCTGAGTCAGTGTGGTTGGCGGCCATTTTGTGGACATATCCGAAGCGTAAGTTGCCCTATCTATATATATTCTTGTTCCCTATAGAATTTGTGATATTTTGGTATGTTTTTACCTGCATAAATATCATATTATATATTAAATATATGTATTTTTTTACGAAATTTCTAAGTACTCAAAAAATGACCTTTAGATATGGCCCCTGATATAGATGTAATTTACAAAATAATGAAGATTTTTTTACATATTTCTATTTTAGGCTAACATATGTTTATTCCCTAAAAAAATTAGCCACTTACTATTTCATTTGGGTACCCAAAAAAATTCATGAAATTTGGACAAATTTTTTTGGCCAAAAAAAGTTACCCTTTTTTTCTCATTTCAGATCTTCACCTTCATGGGTCTGACTTCATCCAAAATACATCAAGATGTGTCCTAAACATTCAAGAATCAATTCCTAAAAGGATTTGTGTATATATGTATAAACTTTTTTTTATGAATTTTTATGGAAGGTCTTTTTTTTCTACTTAATTTTTTAAAATATTTATAATAAATAGTTTTTCTGCAGATGAGTAGTATTTATATTTACAGTTGTTTTGAGCATTCATTGAAGTTTTTTTTGGCAAAAGAAAAAAGGAGGTTACTGCAAAAACTGATTTTTCAAGAATTTTTTTTGGCGTCGGGGTCGCGCGCGTCCGAGTTTACCCTTAAAGGGGTGTCCGAGGAGCGTACCTATCCAGGGTTAAGTAATTCCTCCTCCACCATTTCATGTTCAAGTTACCCTTTCAAAACACACCCTCTGCTTTTTAATTTTGCAGTTTCAGCCTCTTTTGGGAGACCATCTCTTTCCAGATTAATATACTCTTACGGGCTGTCCAATGACAAGAGCCCGTGTCATGCTACAGGCAGGGCAATCTGCACAGAACCGAACATGTCCTATTATATAGGGAACAATACTGTAAACATTACGCAATAGCCAGGTGCCAGGAATCCACACTACAACCATCCTGTTGACCTCACATTCGTAAGACTTCTGGCATAAAAGTACAGTAGTTATGAAAAATATCTAAAACTCCCAGTCCATACCAACAACATCAGGGCCAAATAGCCAGTCACATTAAAGATCTATATGATGCAAGGGAATACTAAGATGGGCACCAACACCATGAAGGGGAGCATACTTCCCAATAAAGAAATGCTCATTCACAGGGACAACATCCTCTAAACAAGTGACAGGGGACAACCAGTATCACATATGATACAAACAGGGTGTAGTGAACCATCATCAACAGCAACAAACCTCTTAGCAGTGTATGGCTTGTAAACCTTATCAACAGGTCTGGAACAAACACTGAAATTAACAGCCTTCCTGTCAAAAAACGTGGTCATTTATAGTGTTAACCTCTACTGGTAGCACACCATAACGAGACTTTGGTAGAGTTACAAGAACCACACTTTTATCTTCTTCCCTTTTCAACTTGAAACATTCGGGCACTGTGTGACCTGGTTTCTTATAATAATTATATACTACAGAACTGCTAGTAATACAATTGGTATTAAAATTACTGCTTTGAGCTTTGATATGCGAATCAAAACTAGACCTTTGATCTCCATCATCAATACCTCTATGCTTATCTGTATCCCTATAGTCTTAACTAAAACAATAATAATACCAATTCTCTAATATTGCAAGAGGGTCTGTCCCTCTCTTTTATTCTTCTCCTGTACTTCTCTTTCTCCCTATTTCCTTAATCTTTCCCTTCCCGAGTAACTGTCTTTGAGCTATAAACTGGATTGTACAGGGGTACTCTTCCTTTTCCCATATTCCCCACTTCCCTATTATTATTATTATTATTTTTATTATTTTGATCTATTAAACCTTTTATCATTACACCTAGACTCTTTGAGGGCCAGTACATAACCATCAACACATTAGGCTTTTCTGCAAAGGGTAGATAAACTTTTTTCATTTGAGTATACCTTAATGTTCTCACTAACAAGATTCTTAAACTGTTCAATTATAAGTTTCTCTTAATCTATCAAAACCATCCCTTTACTCGCTGCTTTACACCATTTATCAAACTAATCTGATTATTCTCTACTAAATTCTACATATGTCTGATTATCTTGTTTTGTCCAACTCCTAAACTCTATCTTATAAGCTTTGGGTGTTAATTCATAGGCTTGTAAAAATTTTTTTTCAAGATTTCATAATCATATACTCTAGAGCCCACTCAGGAATAGAAGCATAAACCTTTTGTGCCCTACCAAACAAAACTTCTTAAAACATATAATCCTAAAATTCTGCTGACCACTAGTTGGCTGTAATACACTTGCGTTTCTTAGCTTTTGTCTCAAAACAGACTAATTATTCATTTAAATCCTTTTCAGTAAAAGGAGGTACAACTCGATCTTCAATAAAAATGACTTACCTAGATTTATCAGGATCACTAGAACTAGTCTCCTTAATTTTTTCTAGTCCTAACACTTTTTGAACTTTAAGCTCATGAAGCTTTATCTGAGCTTCCCTATCTTTGGCTCTCTACTTGCTTGTAATTGTTCATGTTTTAATTCTGCTTCTAATTGCTCACGTTCTAAATTTGCTTCTTTTCTCTCAAACTCAGCCTGAGCCTCTTTTTTTTTCTCTCCCTCTCTTAAACAAGCTTCTATTTTAAGCCTTTCAAGTTCCACACAGGTAAATCAGAACACGCTGATTCTCTATTCGTCGTATCTAACCCATTCTGGGGTAACACATCGTCTCTAACGTAAGGTTTAACTAACACATGTTTAATATCCTCTTTCTTCATTGAATTTTTAACATTAAGCTCAAGATGTTTGCCTAAACTTACTAAGCTAGATTTCTTGAGATCGCTTAATTTCTCAACTTTGCCAAAAAACCCGATTGTAATAAACTCTGACAAGTTTGCTGGCTATTTTATACTGGTAACAAAATACGTTTACTTCACGAACGATGTTGGAATTACAAACAGAATAAAAATTCAGATCCCACCCAGGCCGCCAATTGTGTTACGTTCATCTATTGTATATAACGTAAATTATGCAAAATCTACTCATAAAGTTTTTTTTAAACAATAGCAAAAGATTAACAGCCATATGAAAATGATATTCAACAAACCGAAAATAGAACTATAATCAAGATTTTACATAAATATTTACACACACACGGATACATGTCCCTATGCACTGCCGACGCAAGAGCCCGTGTCCAGCAAAAGGCTGGGCAATCTATCAAGCAAGGATAAATATATGAACTGCACAATGGAGGAACTAAGAACTGTAGCCCAGGAAGCAATCAGGAGTACAAAAACGGCAGGGGCGCATGTTATGTATTATTGTAACAATGTACTATGTTATTTCAAGTGTTTCAGGTATTGCACAACATTGCATCATATTGCATGAATAAGACATGTTATGCTTTGATCATAAGAGTAATGATTTGTTTTGGTATTAGGATTCAAACAATTGTTGATTACCTCAGATAAGATAGGATTCTTTATGATTTGTACCGGAGCAGGATTTAAGTCTTTTCAGAGCGATGCTCTTTTGTTTAGCAATGTTTTGGTTTGTGAGATTTTTGTAAGACGCTCCATATACACTTGAGAGTCAGCTGTCACAAAGTGAAGTTCATAATGTAGTCTTTTATACATTAAAGACGTATTTTATAATACCAACGTATTATTATCCATCAAGCACATATCAACGAAGATGGGATCAGCACAGAAATAATTACTAACATTTTATCATCTCTGTTCCAGGTAATTATTATGGTTAATAGAACTTCCTACCTAATCATCCATACATTATATTTTGGCGACGTTTGAGGACGACGGACAAGCAGGGAGAAGCAAGCAGGGAGAAGCATTGGAGCCTATGTACAAAGACGGCCAGCACAAGAGAAGTTCCGTTTTTACAGTGGAAGACAAGAGTAAAATCGCCCAATGAAGATTTTACCAGCATCAGAATAGGAATTTCATCAAATACACAAAAAGGGGTGAAATTTAAAGTTGGGTAGGTAGGAAGTATACTTGTGACTGCAGAAAAGTAGCTTAACCTACCACAGTTATTAAGGTAAGCAAACAAAATGCCTTTTAATATCGAACCGCCACCAGTTTCAGCGTCACTGCTGAGCCTAATTCTGTTGCAACACGATGGTAACAGTGGTGTGAGGAATTTAAGATTTATTTAGAAGCATTAGGAAACATGAAGGATGCACAAAAGAAGGCATTATTACTTCATACAGCAGGTAGGGAAGTTCGGGAAGTGTTTAAGACTTTGCAGCCTACAGATGACACAAGTGAAGCTGCAATTAAGGCACTTACCACATATTTTGCTCCTCAAGTCAATAAATTTTTTGAAAGATACCAGTTTTCAGCGCAAGCTTATCAGAAAGAAAATGAAAGTTTAGATGCATTTGTGACTAGACTAAAGAATTTAGCTGTTTCATGTGAATTTCTAGAGTTAGAGAATGTTATCATAGATCAAGTAATTGCACATTGCACATCAGAAGAGCTAAGAAAGAAATTATTGCAAGATAAAGATTTAACATTAGAAAAGGTATTGATAACAGGCAGAGCTTTAGAAACATCAAATAGGCAAAGTCACATAATAGGTAGTTTTACAAGCAATAGAATGGAAAATTCTAAAATTAATACAGTAGGTTCTAAGTGGAAAACCAATGAAAATCAGAGAAGGAATATGTCAAAGCCTAGTCATAGAAAAGTGCCTAACACTAATGTTCATAAATATCAGAATCAGGCTTATACACAGAAACAACAGGAAAAACCCAAGTGTTTTAGGTGTGGTAAAACTGATCATCTTGCATACGAAGCAAAGAAATGCCCTGCTACTGGACAGACATGCCAGAATTGCAGAAAGCTAGGTCATTTTGCAACTGCTTGTAGATTTCCTAAACAGTACGCAAAGAAAATAAATGCTACAGTTGATACTATGGGTCAAGAGAATAATGAGGAAAATGTTCATGATAATCAGGTTAGTTCAGAAACTGATTTTGCGTTTCACATAAATTCAGTCAACAAAGGTGCAAAGAAACATATCATGGTAGAAGTAATCATAAATGGTAAACCAATTTTGATGCAAGTTGACACAGCAGCCGATGTATCAATTATGTCTGAGAAAATGGCTAAAAGCATTCCTAATTTGTTATTAGAAGGTACAAATAGAGTTTTGAAAAGTTATAATGGTTTTGATATTCAGGTAATAGGTGCTTCGAACGTAGAAGTACAGTACAAAGAACAGAAATTAGAGAGAATGCCATTAAGAGTAGTAAAAGGTAATGGACAAACTTTGCTAGGTTTAGATTGGCTACAGTATTTGAAGTTAGATTGGCCTAGTATTTTGAAGGTTGCAGGTAGACAAGATGAAAACAAAAATGAAATGTCTATGGATGATATCATATCAGAGTTTCAAGACGTATTTGAAGATAAAATAGGTACAGTAAAGAACGCAAAGCCAATTTTAGTTTTGAAACCTGACAGTTCTCCTAGATTTTTTGCTCCGAGACCAGTACCGTATGCATTGAAAAGTGCAGTTGAAACAGAAATCAAGAGATTAGAAAGTGAAGGTTCTTGGGAAAAGGTCACATATTCAGATTGGGCTACACCATTAGTTCCTATTGTGAAGGAAAGTGGACAGGTTAGGTTATGTGGAGATTACAAAGTAACGTTAAATCCACAACTGCAAGTAGCTCAACATCCCTTACCAAATCCGAAAGACATGTTTGCAACTATGTCAGGATGCAGTGTTTTTTCTAAATTAGATTTAAGACAAGCATTTCAACAGCTTCCCATGGATGAAACTTCACAAGAATTATGTACAGTAAATACATCCTTAGGTTTGTTTAGGCCAAAGAGATTACCTTATGGAGTTGCAAGTAGTCCAGCTATATGGCAACAAACTATGGATAAGATTTTTTCAGGAATGCAAGGAGTATTCATTTTTATAGATGATATTTTAATTGCGGGTAAAGACACAAGAGAACATAGAGAAAGATTGCGAACAGTTCTGAAGAAGTTGAAGGAACATAATATTAGAGTAAATAAGAACAAATGTATTTTAGAAGTTGATTCAGTGAAATACTTAGGTTTTGTAATAAATGGCAAGGGTATTCACAAAACTAAAGAGAAGATTAAAGCTGTACAATCAACAAAAGTGCCAGAAAATTTTAAGGAATTACAATCATTTCTAGGTTTAGTAACATTTTATGGGAATTTCATTCAGAATTTGTCTACAATTGCACATCCATTGTATAATCTGTTGAATAAGGGTGTAGAATGGAAGTGGACAAAAGAGTGTCAGGAATCTTTTGAAAGAATCAAGCAGGAAATAACATCACCTACATTCTTAGTACATTATCGAATGGATTTACCAGTTAAATTAGTTTGTGATGCATCAAACATAGGTTTAGGTGCAGTATTATCTCATGTAATGCCAGATGGAACAGAAAAACCAATTGCATTCACTTCTAGAGTATTGAACAAGGCAGAAAGGAATTACTCTCAAATAGAAAAGGAAGGTTTAGCATTAGTTTATGGAGTTAAAAAATTCCATATGTATCTTTATGGTAGGAAAAAGTTCACACTTGTTACAGATCATAAACCTTTATTAGCAATATTGGGTCCAAAAGCAAGTTTACCTACGTTGGTAGCTGCAAGACTACAACGTTGGGCAGTTATGTTAGCAGCGTACCACTATGATATAGAATACCGTCCAACATCAAATATGGGTAATGCAGATGCTTTATCCAGATTACCCGTAGACAAAGCTCCAGAAGAGTATGATGATAGTGTTCTATTAATTTCAGTATGTAATGTACCAATAACTGCAAAAGATGTAGCACACAGTACCAAGCAAGACCCAGTACTTAGTAAGGTTTTGGAGAGTTTAATGACAGGTAGGGACTTATGTGGAAAGGAGGAAAATTGTAAACCGTATAAGGATATATGGTATGAACTGAGTGTGACACAAGGAATAGTGATGAGAGGTTCCAGGGTAGTTATTCCTAATTCACTGAGAAATAAGGTTTTGTTTGAAATACATGCTGATCACCAAGGTATTGTAAGATCAAAGTCAATTGCGAGAACTTTTGTATGGTGGCCAGGTGTAGATAAAGATGTGGAATGTTATATAAAGAATTGTATGAATTGTGTTATGCAACAAAACAATCCTCAATTTGCTAGAATGCACCCGTGGGAGTTACCCAGGTATCCATGGCAAAGAGTGCATATAGATTTTGCAGGTCCTTTTTTGAATTATTTGTTTTTGATAGTAGTAGATGCTTACAGTAAGTGGCCAGAAATTATCCCAATGAAGACGACAACGTCTTACGCCACAATAAAAGAGTTAATGCAAATTTTTTCAACGCATGGTATTCCAGAAAGAATTGTTACAGATAATGGTCCATAATTTACTTCACAAGAGTTTAAAGAATTTTGTAATGTCAATGGTATTAAGCATACATTTTCAGCTACATATCATCCATCTACTAATGGAGAGGCTGAAAGATTTGTCCAAACATTTAAGCACAATATGAAGTGTAGAAGAGCAAATTCGGGTAATAAATTTTTGCATGTGTCAAAATTTTTATTGTCTTATAGAACAACGCCGCACAGCACAACAGGCGTGGCACCCTCAAATTTGTTAATGGGAAGGAGGATAAGGTGTAAGTTAGATTTGTTGTATCCAAGTTTGCAAAGTGATTTAGAAGATAAAGGGTATAAACAAGTAGCAAAGCTTCCTAATGTAAGACATTTTTTACCTTTGTCTGATGTCATGGTAAGATCGTACAACACTCCAGAGAAGTGGGTACCAGGAGAGATTGTAAGAGAGATAGGAAATTTGCATTATGATGTTCGTGTTGGTGATAATGTTGTAAAATATCATGTTGATCAATTACAGCCGTTAAACAGAAAGACAGTAGAGCATGTGAATGTTAGAGATGAGAAACTTAAAGAAGTAGTTAGATCAAATGAGTCAAGTATTAACCAAGATGGTCCAACATCCGATGTAGATTCAGAACCAGTTCATGTACCAGTACAAGATGAGGTTAAAGTGCTTCCTAATAGGATTAACAGAGGAAAGCCCCCTGAGAGATTAGATTTATGAATGTTTTTACAATGTCAAGTTAAGGGGGAGGAGACTGTTATGTATTATTGTAACAATGTACTATGTTATTTCAAGTGTTTCAGGTATTGCACAACATTGCATCATATTGCATGAATAAGACATGTTATGCTTTGATCATAAGAGTAATGATTTGTTTTGGTATTAGGATTCAAACATTTGTTGATTACCTCAGATAAGATAGGATTCTTTATGATTTGTACTGGAGCAGGATTTAAGTCTTTTCAGAGCGATGCTCTTTTGTTTAGCAATGTTTTGGTTTGTGAGATTTTTGTAAGACGCTCCATATACACTTGAGAGTCAGCTGTCACAAAGTGAAGTTCATAATGTAGTCTTTTATACATTAAAGACATATTTTATAATACCAACGTATTATTATCCATCAAGCACATATCAACGAAGATGGGATCAGCACAGAAATAATTACTAACACTTTATCATCTCTGTTCCAGGTAATTATTATGGTTAATAGAACTTCCTACCTAATCATCCATACATTATATTTTGGCGACGAGGATGGGATCAGCACAGAAATAATTACTAACACTTTATCATCTCTGTTCCAGGTAATTATTATGGTTAATAGAACTTCCTACCTAATCATCCATACATTATAGCGCAGACCTACTACACTGATAGTACCGTAGATCCTGGTATTCAGACAACAGGAGCTGCAGTATAGTCCAATAATTTTCGGCCTGTTGGTGAACATCCAACAATGCCTCCACCATGTAGACAGAGCTTGTTGCAATAAAGCAAGCACTAAAACACTATAATAAAAATGAAGGACCTGTAGTCATTCATACTGACTCAAGATCCTTAATGCATGCCATGCAATAGGAAAACAACGAAGAAACCAAGGCTCTACTATCTGATATTAAAGCATTTCTATATCAGCGCAATTAAAGAGGCAGAACCGTGACTCTCAACTGGATTCTCAGTCACATTTGAATACCAGGGAATGAAAAAGCAGATGAGCTAGCCAAAAGCACCAGACACAACACATGGGTCACGGACCTAGTGCTTCCCCCCATTGACAGACACATGCCAAGAGAGCAGGCTATATGCACTCAGAGACTCAGGCTGGGGTATAAAGCAAATTGGGAGATGAAGGAAAATAAGAATGAAAGACCCGGTGAATATTTTGATGTCAGCTCCAAGAGCATGATCGCAGTGACAGGAGTGGGGGTGACTGGGTCAGGATCAGAGAAAGTCTGACATGGAGGCCTGTAACGTGGAGGTCTTTGGGGATTACGTGGCTCTGGTGTTGCAGCTGCAGCAGTGGTAGTTGGGATGGTCTGTAATGCTGCCAATCTTCTAAATTGCTCTGGACACCTCCTGTTCTTGGCGTGGTGAGATCCACCATAATTGGGCCTCTATTTTTTTATTTTCTTAAACGAGCTTCTATTATAAGCCTTTCAAGTTCCACAGCAGGTAAAGCAGAACACACTGATTCTCTATCCATCGTATCTAACACATTCTGAGGTAACATTGTCTTTAACGTAAGGTTTAACTAACACATGTTTAATATCCCCTTTCTTCATTGAATTTTTAACATTAAGCTCAAGATGTTTGCCTAAACTTACTAAGCTAGATTTCTTGAGATCACTTAACTTCTCAACTTGTGGATCCTCACAAAATTCGTCAAAAAACTCTACTGTATTAAACCCTGACATGTTTGCTGGCTATTTCATACTAGTAACAAAATACGCTTACTTCATGAACGATGTTTGAATTATAAACAGAATAACAACAGCAACAATAATAACAATAGGGAAGTGGGGAATATGGGGAAAGGAAGAGTACCCCTGGATACAATCCAGTTTATAGCTCAAAGGCAGGTACTCGGGATGGGAAAGATTAAGGAAATAGGGAGAAAGAGAAGTACAGGAGAAAAATAAAAGAGAGGGGCAGGCTCTCTTGCGATATTAAGTTATTGGTATTATTTTATTGGTTAGCTTTTCCAATACAGAATAACAATTCCGATCACAGCCAGCCGCCCAATTCTGTTACGTTAATTTATTGCAAAAGACGTAGATTATACAAAATCTACTCATAAATTTTTCTTAAAAAACAGCAAAAAATTAACTTTAATATGAAAATAATATCCAACAAACAGAAAATAAAATTATATTCAAGATTTAACATAAATATATACAGCATTACTAAAAAATTCACTGAATACTCAAATCAGACCAAAACTAACCTGTACCTGAATTTACACTCTCTCTCTTACTCAAAAGACTGTCTATCAACAAATTTTCTTTTCGTGGACTAAAAGAGGAGTTTCCCTACTGGCCCTGTGGCCTTTTTTCCGTTGTCATGCCAGCAAACCTCTCTCTTTTTACCCCTAATGTTTTGATTAGTGGTATCAAGAGGGACCTGTCCCTCATTCAGTTATACAGGCATTGACTTGGAATCTGCTATGCAAATTCCAGCACGTGGGATGCTTGGTATATTACCATTACCCTTACCTGGGAACCAAATTCCAGGCTGCTGAATGAGGATAAACAGTTCACTTGAAACTACCAATACTTTTTGGCCTTACATCATTAGCTTCGGCTATTTAAATTTGATGTAGTTTAAACCATTAACATGTAAAGTAATATATCTTATTGTTTCTTTGAACAACTTTAATCCTGTTCAGATTGCAAATCTCCTTTTACAAATTTAAATTAGTCATTTCAAATAACATCTCTTACGGGCTGCCAACGCATGTGCCCGTGTCTTAAACATGGTAAGGCAATCCACACGCACACACACACACACAGATACATGTCCCTATGCACTGCCGACGTAAGAGCCCATGTCCAGCAAAAGGAGAGGCAATCTATCAAACGAGCAATCAAAGATAAATATATGAACTGGACAATGGAGGAATTAAGAACTGCAGTCCAGAAAGCAATCAGTAGTACAAAAACAGCAGGGGTGCAGAGCTACTACAATGATGGTACTGTAGATCCTAGTATTCAGAAAACAGGAGCTGCAGTATATAACAATAACTTTTCGGCCTGCTGGAGAACATCCAACTAGATTCCCAGTCACATTGGAATATTAGGGAATGAGAAAGCAGATGAGCTAGCCAAAAACACCAGACGCATAGACAGATTATAGTTACACATGGGCCACGGACATAGTGCCTCCCCCATTGACAGACGCACGCCAAGAGAGCAGGCTATATGCATCCACAGACTCAGGCTGGGGTATAAAGCAAATTGGGAGATGAAGGAAAATAATAATGAAAGACCCTGAGAAGATTGTGACGTCTCACCACAAGAGGCCCTCCTAGACTACCTGCTAAAATGTAGAGAAAAATCATAACTGAGATATACCTTCAAGTGGACATCAACTCGTAACACGCCAGGCAGACTGCAGCCACATTGGTAAAAGCAATTGTTGAAAACATAGAAATCCACAGACAATTGTTGTCAAACCTACCTCCACTGAGGTAACAACCTCTGAAACCCTCGTCAAAATCCATCTCATCCCCTCACCGTAAGGCCCTAAACACATCATCCCCTGTATTTTTCCATAACATTTTCTACTACCAAAAATATTCCGCAGGGACCCTATGGAGTAAAGGGTTGGAAAACCCTACCTGCAACATTTTTCTACATTTCAAAGGCCTTACAAATTCTTCAAACTACCACAATCCGTGACATAATGGACCCCTTCCAATACCACCATCATCCTTTTTCCGTTCGCCTCTGTCTCTACAACTAAAAACCTTTCAAATTTCTTTTTGTTTAACAACCAACCTATATTATGTAGGTTACCTACGGGCCGAACAAGGGAAAGGCCCGTACCAACAGGTATTGTTGGCTACAATACAACGAATGAACAAAAGTTGTTACCAAGTAAGATGAGTTGACTTTCCAAACTTTTATAAAGTCGGGGACAGATGGCTTTGAGTAGTTTCAGATATAAAATGTTGACAGGAAGAAATATGGTTCCTTCTTCTAATGATGAATACTGATTCAGTCTTCTTCAAAATACTTTATCGGTGTATGTAGTCACCAAAGTCCAGAGTCACAGAGGGTGTAGCTGAAGAATGTCTCCAACACAAGGAGTGTTCAGTCAAGTCTCTCTCGTTTCTGCCTCACCCTAATCTCTAAAATTGGCTGCCAATGTAAGAACCCGTGTCCAGCACAAGGCTATACACTCTAAAAAGCAAGCAATGATCTTTCTGCCAGCTCAAGAGCTGTCCTACCCGGCACAAGGAACACCCAGCTCCCTGCCAGTTTCGTGGCAGAAATTTTTAGCGCTGACATACACTGTCGATTTTCCAATAAGCTCTTATAGCAGAACCTTCATCTGTTGTTTCTGCTATAGCAAGGAGCACCAGCATACTATGATCACAAGGAAAATATTCATGCTTATTGCTCTCAAGTTGACTAAAGAGCTGGGTTTGAAGCTTGATTAGGATTGTGTCCAGCACAAGATACTGTGCAGATGCAATGATTACAATCTGTACCATAACAGTGTATATCAACTTTTCACTATAAGAAATAGGGAGCCTCTGTTGCACAAGAAAGCCTTACCACTGAAGCTCATCAACATTGAGATCCCAAACTTCCTAACCCCAGGAGTTCTCCAGAAGATACTGAAGACCCTTGGCAGGCCACCTAGATGGCTCTGTTTTAAATTGAATCCAGATATCGACTGCATAAATGCTACACCTAGTAGATATTATCAAGAACGTGGTCTTCCTGTTCTTGACCCCTTTCCTCAACAAGTGAGGATGCCATCTGCCAGGAAGAAAAAGAGTGGAACAACAGTGAAACCACCTACTGCCACCTCCACTGCCACATTACCTACTAACACTCTAAAAACAGAAGAAGAAGCGTCAGCCATGGACCTGGATCCTTCCAAAGACACTCGCCCTCCTGCTCTGGCTGAGGCACATCAGCCAGACCGTAATTGCACATCCAGCTTAACACAGTTACTTGCTGAAGTTACTGCCACACTCACCCCAACTGTTGGGCCTACCCCAGAACTTGCTAAAGCCACTGCCACACTTACTCTAACTGTTGAGCCTACTTCAGAACCCCGGCCAACCTCTATGAATCCAGAGCACCTGCCAAAATTCAAGTTACCGGCCGTGGAAGGTGTACCTTCCTATGTAGCAGTTGTTGCCATTGCATCCACGAACCCAGAAATAAAGATCTTGTCCACAGCCATTCTAAAGGGTGACATGATCAATAAACCTAAGGATCAGGATAATGACATCCTTTTTCACAGGGAAACCTCCTTGGCCTATCTTGATCCTGCTAGGAAATTGAGGAAAGCAGTTGTCTCCAACTATTCTGTCAATATGCCACTGTCTTTCATAACTGACTGCAATAATGTTGCCCTTGCTGAATGGCATTTAGGCAGCCATAAAAAGCCTATAAAGAAAGTCAAATTCACCTTCATTGGGAAAATTTCACCGTCACTGTTCCTCATAATATGGGGAATTTTCCCATAGAGGACTTAGATATTGATCCTCTACTCTCTGTCAATATCAACGTTTTTGCCACCACAAGGAGAGTTGCAGGAGCTGAACAGTCTGTGGAGTCTGGAGCCACCAGCATCCCACCCAAGAATGCATTGACACCCACAAGAATGGGTTAGAGACCCATCCGAAGTGTTTCAATTGTGGTGGATCTCACCACGCCTGGAACAGGAGGTGTCCAGAACAATTTATAAGATTGACAGCATTACAGTCTGTCCCCCCTACCACTGCAGCAGATGCCCCACCACAGCCGCATAAGCACCAAAGAGCTCCACGTTCCAGGCCTCCTTGTAAGACTTCCACTGATCCTGAACCAGTCACCCCCACTCCTGTCACTGTGGTCATGCTCTTGGGGCTGAGCGACTGCACCTCCATGCCTACAGTTATGCTCTCGGGGCTCATCGACTGTATGTCCTTTCTGAGGGCCTGTCTTGGTTGTGTATGCTCTTAGGTGAGCTGATTCTCTTGCATATGTGTCTAGTAACTTAGAAAATTAAGATTGCTCTGGTCGGAGTAATGCACTAGAGCATATTGTCGTGAGCTGAGATATGGTAAGACCATGACCCCACTGGTTGGGTCTTCAACCTTGGGGGCTATGACTGACTGTCTAAGAGCCCCATCCGGGATTAATATCCAGGTAATCTATGCACGCATACACCTGTCCTTCTATATTAGTTACAATACTCCAGAAAATTATGGAACGTTCAAGACTAACATTACGCAATAGCGATGTTCCAGGACCCCACTCACGAATCTTCCTGTTGAACTCACGTTCGTCACACAGCCGTTGCAGAAGTTCAGTAGTTATGAGAAGTGACTAGAATTCCTGTTCCAGAACACAATTATATTTTGAGTCTTAACTACATCAACATATATAAAAATTTATAATTTATTTCTAAGTTTTAAATCAACATATATGAAATAAAACGAGTTATTTTATTTTTCCATCAACATACATGTAAAATAAGCAGTTTTCACAAGTTTTGTAATGCAATGTACATAAATTTAACGTAACATATAACACTTAAGATTAAAAATTCATTACAAAATAATAAAGAGCTTCTGCTTACTTTCTGGATCTATTATTAGTACTATAAAGGAAGTTGGTAGCGATGCCTCGAATTTTGTTTTGAACTTTGTTTGTGTTGTTTTTTTAGTAGACAGACGGAGACTGTCTTGAGACAATTGTAGTTCTTGAAAGATCGTCTTCCAGATCATTTATTAAGGTTTTACCCAAAAAATTTCATTTGAAAGGAAATTTATAATCTTCCAGAATCTTCCAATATTCCTGGCAAAAAAAAGAAGGCTCTGAAGCGAGGAGAATTGTGAAGGAAAAGATTCGTTCTGTGTAAAGTCAATTGGGAGGAAAACATGGATTTTCTTTAAAGGGGTCTTAGACAATAAATTTGTTAAAGGATACTTATTATGGGTTCGATGATGACGTGATTATTATTTGGGGTCTGCAGGGGGAATCTAGAAGAGGAAGGGAAGAGCCTTAGGGCGTTAATTTTCCCTCTGGAGTCAACTTGAAGGTTTCAAGAGACTGAGAGGAAAGAAAAGGTTAATAGTTTATTATCAATTGTGAACAAGAAAGAAAGAGAAAGAATTTTCATCTATTACTAATAGTGAATTTGTGTAATAACTGACTACATCCATGTAGGCGAGAGGTTTCATTCAAAAGTTATCATAACAATATCTCCAGTGTGGGATGTTCTTTATTGTACTTCAAAGTAGATATCATCCCTTACAATGAAGAATTTATTTCGAGAGACGAATCATACACTGATGCCAGATTGAAGGAACCCAATTAATGTTTAAAGGCCACTCATAAGTGGTATAGGCTAAGGAAATTGAATTTGCCCACGCAAACAGGACAGACATTGCCTTAAAGACTGACCATATACACATATGATCAGCACCCAAGCGCCTCTCCACCCAACCTAGGGCCAGGCAATGGCTGCTGATGACTCAGAAAGGAAGGTGAGGTTGCAAACACTAAAGAAAGTATTCCGCTTGAGTGGGACTTGAACCCCAGTCCTGGGAGTGCCAGGCAAGGACACTTCCAATAGGCCACCGCAACATATAATTACAGGGATTGGATTCCCACCCAATGAAATAACCAATTAAATCCGGTTCTCTTTGGAAGATGCAATAAAGAACAAATGATTGTGCAAGTTACAAAAAGCTTAATAATCTGAATTCAACATTGTTCAATATCTTTAATGAAATAATGTTATTAAATGCTATATGTATATGTTGGTCTTTTCTCCAATGCTGGAAAACAATATCCAGTTGTTACAAATAAATTATGAAATGTAACATTACTTATCAGTCATTTTCTCGCAATCAATTAAGATGGTTTACAGTAAGTGATGAATGGAATAATTATTTTAATTTATACAATATTTATTACTTCTTTTATCGCAAGATCAGAGGCACTGTAATTTCACAGTTAAAGTTAAGTAGTGAGCACTGTGCAGAGCTATGAGAGCACGACTGTAGCCCAGTAGTTGAAATGGTAACAGTTTTAATAACTACTTACCATAATTTTAATTCGATCTATTAAAAAGTAGAAACCATGGTATGATGGTTGAGAATATTTGTGGATGTCTACCCCTCATACGAGGATGTATTCAATAATAATGTGATATTTGACCACCTTATTACGAAAAACAATACCACCCTCTTGTTTGTTGTTGGGGTATTAAAGCCAACACTTGTTGTTGGCACGGGCCTTTCCCTTGGTTGGCCCGTAGGACAACCAGCCTCTTGTTGTTGTCGGGGTATTAAAGAAAACACTTGTTGTTGGCACGGGCCTTTCTCTTGGTTGGCCCGTAAACCAGCCTCTCTTAATGAACGGGATCATCCTCTTTTTTAAATTCTGATTTCTTGTTCTATCACTATTTATGTAAATTTTCACTGTATCTCCAAAACAATATTAAATCTTTTATTTAAAATATTGAAAAACAAATTAGACAAAAAATAAAAATCTTAAAAGGTGAAAAAACTTAAATTACATCATAATGATAGAAAAATACCTTTCTATCTATTCCAAACTCGTCAGGAATTTGCGTAATATTGAAGGTTCACTGAGATTGGAGGAAGCCTTTCCTATTCCATCAGTAATTAAGAAGTCAAGATATTGAATGATAGAATGAAAACGTGAAAACTTTATTCCCGTTTACTATAATCCCTATATGTGCAATGGAACTTTTTATAGAATTAGCAGAAAATAGAAAAACTATCAACACAGTCCTCTTTCGTTTTCTGTCTAGACTTTCGAGGGGGACTAAATAAAACCTAATTCGTTATAATACCTTTACCAAAGTTTATACGTTGATAAATGTTGCATTTTTAATTCTTCTTATTTTATAATGACCTTTGGTCTTTTATTAATTAAGTTTAAGGGGAAACAGGAAGATCTGCTCTTCTATTCTTTCGTAATATTTCATTATATTTACGAAAACTATCTGACAAATTTTTAATATTAGATTTAGAGGGAGAGAGATTACTTTCTTCCCCATTCACAGCGGTAATTTAGTTATATATATATATATATATATATATATATATATATATATATATATATATATATATATATATATATATATATATATATATATATATATATATATATATATATATATAAAGAGAGAGAGAGAGAGAGAGAGAGAGAGAGAGAGAGAGAGAGAGAGAGAGAGATGGCTTTACTAATCAACCTTTCCATCTCTATCGGTAAAATAAAACCTCCAAACTTCAACGTTTTATTACGATAAACCCAAAAAGGATAATAGAAAGTAGTGGGAAATGAGACAGAATAGAACAAACGGTGTCAGACATGGCAAACCCCGACCCTCAAACGTAAGCCTTCATAATATGAACTATACCATTGCTCTAAATGTAAACAACATGAAAATAATGAATAATATTGGGAAAAAAGTTGTAGGAACATCAAAATAGAAAAATGTTGATGTCCATTTATTTGTCTAATCTTATGATTTGGATTTTTGCAGAGATCAAGCATAGTTTAAAAAATATCAAAAAGGAATTTTACTTCTGGAATCATGCTTCGAATTTCAAGGAGACTGACGAAACCGTCCGACACTTGGTTTCTTAATTAAATGAAGATGGCGAATGAGATTCAGTTGTTCTTAAATATGTTTGAGGTAGAACCAAGACCTACAGATAGAGGTCTGTAGGTCTTGGACAGATCACAACTCTTAATAATCTCACGTTGTAGTGGCAGTGACACTCAATCCTCCACGAAGAGAGACTGTGTTCGATTCATGGACGAAATGACGCGGATTGAGTTCGTTCTTTTCAATACTTTGGCGCCTCTGATGGTCCAAAGAAAACAGGGGATAGTTTACTTGGTCGTTAGTCAACTGGGATAGGTTGTAGCCAGGTATAGAGGGATAGAATACCAGTAAAAATGGTGGATGAGAGAGAGAGAGAGAGAGAGAGAGAGAGAGAAATGGTGGAATAATTAATCAATCTCGTATTTCCTTTAGTCTTCTGTCAACATATTTCAGAAAACATTAACCTAATAATGGTTGTATTTATGTAACATACTGATGTACAAACACTATACTAATGTACATGAAACAAAACCTCAATAAACGATTGACTCTAGTTCAAATCGAGGTACTGTACCAGCCATGGCTTGCTCAACCTCCTCTGACGTCAGACCATCAACGAAACACAGCAAATCCCAATTTTAGAATGCCAGTCAAAAGAAGTCCTTATAATCTGCAATTATCAAATAATATTCTTTATTCCTCATTCCTGAATTTCCATGACATTTCTAATCACTATTCATTCATGAAGTGCTTCTGGGAATCAATGCTTAGCATACATATATATTCTGCATCCAGCTGTCTTTGACGTTATGATAATTAGACACAGAACTGCTTCGTAAATGAAGGAATATATTCTCAAACTAGTAATGGTAGCAAGCTCTCTCTCTCTCTCTCTCTCTCTCTCATATGAACAAAAATCTATAATCAGTCTCTTAACCCTGGATAGGTACGATGGGTCGTACGCGACCCCGAGCGTCAAAAAAAAAGAGGTTTTTCTCACGTGACTCACCCCCGTGACTGAATTTGTGGGTGATCGACCTGCAGGAGGTGTCTCCCCTACACGCTCTAGTAGTGTCCCGATGTGCATTGCTGTAGCTGTACTCCTTCCCCGATTTCTGAGACGAGTCGGGGTCGAGCGCGACCGAGTTTACCCTTCTAAGGTAATTTGCATAATTATCAAAGTTATTACGTATTATGAAATTGTCGTAGAATGGTGCAACTTGTATAGGTTATCAGTTGTGGAAAGTCTTGGTGGATTGTTTGGCTACCATGTGCATGATTTTTTTTTTAGTTAAAATGTCGTTCATCACCACGAGAACCATTTTACCGCGAGTGCCCCTTTTTCATTTTTTTTCATTTTTTTGCCAAGTCATTTTTCCGTAAGATATTGCCAAATAGTGTCGTAAAACTTTTGCTTGTTTAGTGTTGGAAAGTGTGTTTAAATGATCTGGCTACCCATGCGTGACTTTGTTTTTGTCAGATACGACGTAGTTATTGGTATATTGGGTATTTAACTGTTGTTGCCAATTTCTGTTTTTTTTTTCAATATTTGTAAAAAATTTTACGTAGTAAGGAATTGCCGTATATTATTCATTTTTTTTTTCATGATTATGTGTTAGAAAGTGTGCCTTGATGGTTGGGCTAACACGTGCATATCTTTTTTTTTTATCTGAGATGCCGTATATTAGAATGTTGGGCATTTTTCCGCGAGTGCCCCTTTTTATTTGTTTTGCATTTTTTTGCTTAGTCATGTTACCGTAAGGAATTGGCAAGTAGTGTCGCAAAACTCATATTTTTATAGTGTTGTAAAGTATTTCTAGATGATCTGGCTACCCATGCCTATTTTTTTTTTTAGCCAGATATGGCGTATAATATATAAGTATGTGTTCGATTTTCCTGTGATTGCCATTTTTTCGTTTTTTCCCATTTCTTTCAAAATTACTACGTACTAAGGAACTATCACAGAGTAATGATTCATTTATATGTTTATTTGTCGTAAAATGTGCCTTGATGGTTTGCCTAGCACGTGGCTGAAATTTTTTTTTCTGAAATGCCGTATATTAGAATGGCCATTTTTCCGCGAGTGCCCCTTTTTATTTGTTTTGCATTTTTTTGCTTAGTCATGTTACCGTAAGGAATTGGCAAATAGTGTCGCAAAACTTATAATTTTAAAGTGTTGGAAAGTGTTTCTAGATGATCTGGCTACCCATGCCTATCTTTTTTTTTAGCCAGATATGGCGTATATATAGGTAGCCTATGTGTTCGATTTTCCTGTGATTGCCATTTTTTCATTTTTTCCCATTTCTTTCAAAATTACTACGTACTAAGGAACTATCACAGAGTAATGATTCATTTAGATGTTTATTTGTCGGAAAATGTGCCTTGATGGTTTGCCTAGCACGTGGCTGAATTTTTTTTTTCTGAAATGCCGTATATTAGAATGTTAGCCATTTTTCCATGGGTGCCCCTTTTTATTTGCTTTGCATTTTTTTGCTTAGTCATGTTACCGTAAGGAATTGGCAAGTAGTGTCGCAAAACTTATATTTTTATAGTGTTGGAAAGTGTTTCTAAATGATCTGGCTACCAATGCCTATCTTTTTTTTTAGCCAGATATGGCGTATATATAGGTATGTGTTCGATTTTCCGGTGATTGCCATTTTTTCGTTTTTTCACATTTCTTTCAAAATTACTACGTACTAAGGAACTATCACAGAGTAATGATTCCTCTAGATGTTTATTTGTCGGAAAATTTTGTTTACTTCTTTTTTGATTGAATATCATCAAATTTTTTTAGCTAAAATATTATATTGTTTCACATTTTTGTTTTTTTTTCGATTTTATTTCCCTTCAAAAAAAATTTTTTGGGTCAGAATTTTAATTTTATAGTCGTAAAATAATCGACAATTATCCAGCAACCCAGCATACAATTTTTATGCATATCCAATAATAATTAGATTAGTAAATAACACCTTGAAATTGACATACCCTTCCTACATTTCAAGTGGCAGATTAGGGAGTCTGAGTCAGTGTGGTTGGCGGCCATTTTGTGGACATATCCGAAGCGTAAGTTGCCCTATCTATATATATTCTTGTTCCCTATAGAATTTGTGATATTTTGGTATATTTTTACCTGCATAAATATCATATTATATATTAAATATATGTATTTTTTTACGAAATTTCTAAGTACTCAAAAAATTACCTTTAGATATGGCCCCTGATATAAATGTAATTTACAAAATAATGAAGATTTTTTTACATATTTCTATTTTAACACTAGGATGGCCGAGGTGTCTTTTTCGACACCTTCAAATTTTTAACTAATTAGTATGGAATAACTGATTTTGGCTTAATGCTGAGTCTTATAGACAATTATTAAATTTTTAAAAAGATGCTGAACAGACCTAATTTTTAAAAAAATATTCAGTGGAATAGCTGATATTTGAGGTTTTACCTTAAATGGCCAAGGTGTCGTTTTTGACACCTAGGCTATTTATATGGTAAATTCATTTAAAAACTCCTCACAAGCAATAATATTTGTGTTTGTGTCCCCTATCTATATATCTATCTATTTATACACACACACACACACACACATATCTATATAATGACTTTCTTTCAGTATGATGTATACTATATATTTGTGAATTTCTTTTCAGACTTGTTATTCCTGACTTGAATATCCTTGAGAATTCTGTGTTTCGTGATCCTTGGCAAAGGAAACAGTTACTAAGCACTCATCATTCATATTAGCTTAGTGGTAGTCATACTGAATATATTAGAGATGGCTGCTTCACTGTGTAAGGGAAATAAAGATTTCTATACTGTAGAAGAAGCATTGAATATTATCTTCCAATCAGAAGATGAAGTTTCAAGTGATGGTAGTGATGGTAGTGAAAATGAGTTTTTACCACAAAAAGAAGTTTCTTCAAGCTCATCAGATTCTGATGACTATCAAGATAGTGAAGACGAATCCACTAGACAAGCAAGTACCTCATCAGATATACAAGCAAGAACTTCTACAGATAGAAATACCATCATTACACGGCATGGAATTACCTTTATCATCATCTTGGAAAGGAAGATATAGCCAAAGTCAGGTATTCAAAGCTACTTCTGGTATTTCAAAAACTGTGAAAAATGTAGCTGCAGAATCCCCATATTATGCTTGGAGAATCTTCATTGATGAAACTATGCTACGGAAAATTCATAAATGGACAATCAGTGAAGGAAAAAATCACGATGAAAGCTGGGTGTTATCCTTAGAAAAGTTTGAGGCCTACATTGCTTTGACATATGCAAGGGGAGTGTACGGAAAAGCTCACAGTGCAGATTTTTTGTGGAATAAAACCTATGGACCAAAAATATTCGGAGAAACCATGTCTAGAAGTGATTACAAGAAAATACATAGATTCATTAGGTTTGACAACAGAAGCACAAGGTCAGAGAGGATCAAAAGTGACAAATTTACCCACATTAGAGACATTTTTGACCTATTTGTTGAAAATTGCAGAGGTGCCTATATACCAACATATAGTTTGACAATTGACGAACAGCTATTGCCCATGAAAAACAGGTGCCCATTCATTGTATTTATGCCAAATAAACCTGATAAGTTTGGAATGAAATTTTGGGTCCTTACAGAGGTAGAAAACAAATACATTGTAAATGTGATCCCCTACTTAGGAGCCATAGAAAAGGAATCAAGGTTAGGGGTTCCCTTGGCAGAACATGTTGTGCTCAGTCTTACTGAAGTTGTGAAGAACAAAGGCTATAATGTAACAACAGACAACTTTTTTACATCTCTTGAAGTTGCAAGGAAACTGCGAGATAGAGCTACTTCAATTGTCGGTACTGTGAGAGGAAACAGCAAGCATCTGTCGAAAGAAATGACTTTACAAGAAAAGGGGAAAAAGTATGAATCCAAATTCTATTTTCAAGATGAAAGTGAATGCATGTTTGTTAATTATCAATGCAAAGCTAATAAAAATGTGTGCCTCTTATCAACAATGCATAGTTCTCCAACAATTTCGGAAGGTGAGAAGAAGAAACCAGCAGTCATTGATTTCTATAATGCTAATAAAGTAGGAGTAGACGTAGTCGACCAAATGCTCCGAAAGTACAGTACACGTTGTGCTACAAGACGTTAGCCCCTTGGAGTTTTTTGTAATATACTGGATATGGCAGTTATAAATGCATGGATTATATACAAACTAGCATCAGGGAGAACAATTAGTAGGAAGGAGTTCATTTTGGAGCTCATTGAAAGTCTTAGGCATGCTTATGTTCAGAAGAGAAGCTTACCGAATCTTGCAGATGTGCCCTCCACAAGCTCATCATTACCTAAGAAACGTCGCAAGTGTCATGGTAAAAAACGTTCAAATGCTACGATTACTGTTTGCCAAGTATGCAAAAAACCTACTTGTGGCAAATGTGCAAAGGATGAAACTAGGGTAGTGTTTGTAACATGTAAAGATTGTGGAATCTAAGATATTGATAAATAATTGGCCTACAGGATTGTAAAAAGAATGTTATAGCCTACTTCAAAATGATGTCAAATGTTATGTAATAACAATATTCTTTAATAAACTATGTATTGCAAACATATGAGTTATTTCATTAACCATATATGATTATTTTTCATGCCAAATTTCAATAAAAATCATAAGGTGTCGAAAACGACACCTCGGCCATTTTATATATATCAAAGGAGCTGGCCATCCTAGTGTTAAGATAACATATGTTTATTCCCTAAAAAAATTAGCCCCTTCCTATTTCATTTGGGTACCCAAAAAAATTCATGAAATTTGGACAAATTTTTTTGGCCAAACAAAGTTACCCTTTTTTTCTCATTTCAGATCTTCAACTCCATGGGTCTGACTTCATCCAAAATACATCAAGATGTGTCCTAAACATTCAAGAATCAATTCCTAAAAGGATTTGTGTATATATGTATAAACTTTTTTTTATGAATTTTTATGTCAGGTCTTTTTTTTGTTCTACTTAATTTTTTAAAATATTTATAATAAATAGTTTTTCTGCAGATGAGTAGTTTTTATCTTTACAGTTGTTTTAAGCATTAATTGAAGTTTTTTTTTGGCAAAAGAAAAAAAGAGGTTACTGCAAAAACTGATTTTTCAAGAATTTTTTTTGGCGTCGGGGTCGTTCGCGTCCGAGTATACCCTTAAAGGGGTGTCCAAGGAGCGTACCTATCCAGGGTTAATTAGTCTGTTTTTTTATGAATGCTTGAATTGCAAGAAGTGTTTCATAAAAAGACCTACGAAGATCTTCTATTGTCTGTTGGAGATATTTCTTTCTGAAAGAGAAATGTCATCAAACGTTCCGCCTTTGCAAATACTCATAAGTCATTGAGATAAAGAGAGAATTTCCTTCCATTTCGGAAAACGCCATGACGGTGAAAGGCCTTTTGCATATGCCAACTTTATCTAAAACTGAAACATTCCAGTAATTATTCTCTTAACTAATGTCACAGACTTTGTTATTCTAATGACTATTGTTCATTAACAGAGATTATCCTAATCAGGCAAACCTAAAAGTCTATTCCTTTTTTCATAATATTCTCAATCATGGATCTATAAATTAGGCTTAATTGTTATGAATTGCTACAAAGGTATTTTTTCAACTTTTATTTCGGTCATTTGATTGAAGTTGATCCTCTCAATTATTACAGTATTCAACTTTTATTACAAAGGTTTGTGAAAAAAGGCGGGGAAATGTGGAAAAACTAGATAGCAATTGCTGGGAGAGAGAGAGAGAGAGAGAGAGAGAGAGAGAGAGAGAGAGAGAGAGAGAGAGAGAGAGAGAGAGAGAGAGAGAGAGAGAGAGAGAGAGAATTCTTCTGCCAAAATGCATTTCAACTTTGTAACTAAGAACATTACTACTTCCATAACACCAAAATACTTGTCATTAATGTGAATTACTTTGAGCCCTTTATTGTGAAACTTAATTCACGTGACTCTTTTAATTTCCTGTTTAATGGACGTTGTTATGGTTTATGAAATCATTTGGATCGAAGGATACAAGTTGCATGGATCTGATTGGTTCCTTCGAAAATCTTTGCTTGTGATTCTTGCTGACTAATTATGGCTTCATGATAGAGAGAAGCAAGGAAGGAATCAAACAAGCAAGCAAGCAAGTAAGGAAGGAAAGAAGGTAGCAAGCAAGCAAACAAGCAAGCAAGAGAGGAAGAAAGCAAGGAAGGAAGGAAAGAATGAAGAAAGGAAGGAAGCAAGCAAGCAAGAAAGCAAGGAAGCGAGGGAGGAAGGAAGGGAGGGGAGAATTTTTTGGGATATAATCAGCTGTTTTATGATTGACACTCAGAATATTAGATAGAAATAATGAATCTTTGATATCGAAGTAGATTCACATTTTTCCCTTCAAGTTAAAGTAACAATTGTAAAGGTGTTTTCATTCATGAATTAGCTAAAAGATGAATATTCTTCTGTTTCATATTTCACTAGATAAGTTTTTAAAAATACATTCAAGATTTAATTCGTTCAAAAGTGATTAAATAAATCACAAACATGTTTACATATTTTCTATAATAATTCATATATTTTTCAGTAAACCTTGATTAAAGTTTATTTCATATAACAAAATTTTTAAGTTCAGATGATAGTTTTAAATTACTCTATTGAATTACGTTTATTTTTATATAATTTATCAGTATATTGGTATATTAAGCCTTTATTATAAAACTACAATGTATAAAGTAACTATTAGATACAATTGTATACATATAACATATGTTACATTGCTTCTTATTTTGGGGTAAAATAGATGGTTCTTACAATCATAGATTACACAAAGTAGTGAGCTGAAAATTACGAGTATACAGTATACTCTGGAAAGATATTATTTTTAACATCTACGCGAGAGAACTGAGCAATCACTTTTAAAATCAATGTTTTGTCAACCCTTCAGTCAAGAGGGTTTTCAATAATATTAAGTGTTCAGTAATCAGCAATATCGACGATATATGGACTATAATTCCAAGCAACTTGATCCGCCTCTTTTTGAAATTCTGATTTATTTTCTATAACTATATACGTAAATTTTTACTGAATCTTCCACATAATATAAGGATTTTCATCAAAATTTATCAAAAATAATTATAAACACATAAAAATAATTTTCAAAACATTAAATAGCCCACATTTCCGGAAACACATCATTATGATGATAGAATAGTTTCCATCTGATCTTACTCGTCAGGAATTTGCGTAATATTAACCGTTCACTGGGATTGGAAGAAGCCTTTCCTGCTCCATCAGTATTTAATAAGCAAAGAAACTGAAAGATAAAATACAAACGTGAAAACTTTATTTTTGTTGACTATAATGAAGATTAATTTATGCAATTTTCTATAGATTTTGCAGAAAATAGAAGAATTCGCAACACAGTTTTCTTTCTTTCTGTCTTGGCTTTCGAGGGGGACTAAAAGAAATGTGATTCTATATCATCCATTTATTTAAGTTTATATGTTAATAAACATTGCACTTTTAATCCTTCTTATTCTATAATGACCTTTGATCTATTTCTAATTATGTTTCAGGGGAAACAGGAAGATCTGCTCTTCTATTCTGTTGTAAGTTTCCATAAAAACAGTTATATTTACGAAAGCTATCTCGGAATTTTAGATTTGGATTTAGAGGAAGAAAGAAAAGATAGAAAATTGTGAAAAACTATTGTTATTATAGATTATTTTCTTCCTCGTTTACCGTGGCAATTCCGTTACATAGAGAGAGAGAGAGAGAGAGAGAGAGAGAGAGAGAGAGAGAGAGAGAGAGAGAGAGAGAGAGAGAGAGAGAGCAAATGGTTCTGTTCGCTATTTTTGTTTTATCCGTAGGTTCTGAATGATGCTTATATAAGTACCAACTGTATTCTTGCAACTCCAGGTAAAACCAATTCCAAAGGATATCCTACGGTCTGGCATGAAAAATTAAATACATACAAAAGAATTAAGTGGCATTCATTGGTTGTTACAGTCAACAATTCTAAGTAATCACACCTATAAATAGGTACAGACATGTTAGTAATTACAAGCTAGAATTAATGACATAAGTAAATTAACGAGTTACTTAAACACAAATCAGTCACTTTAAACATCCAATGTTGCATTATCTTTTGGAACAGAAATCAACCCAGCGACACCTTTTACTAGTCATTGGTATTTTGCATAGCTAAAACACTCATACCAGAGCTCAAGGACACCATTAGGGTAGAACTTTCTGGCTAAAAATGCTTGGTTATAGATTTGCCTTTTTTACGTTAAAGGATACCACAAATATTACTCCTAATACATTTGCCAATCAAAGTAGGGACTTAATCATTCTCCAAAATGGCTGGAGTACGAGTTGTTATGGATGACATGACCAAATTCATACTAACTGGCACAACGATAAGGGAAGAAAGGGGTGGTGATGAGAGACTAAGAAAATGGTGAAGAGGCTTAACAGGAAGGTCAAACAGCAACATTAGAACAGCAATAGTGTTCCAGATGGTCTGCGTGATGGCAAAGAGGACGAGTCCTCATAACCAGGCATAATAATGGTTAAGGCGACACAAGGGGGTCTACTAGTTAGCATCAGAACAGTTGGTAGCATTCCAATGGGTAAAACTAAGTAGACACAGGGAAAAACATCCCATACTTGTGCCACCTTGCTGAATATATAGGCTAAGTGGAAAATGAAAACAGTCACCTTAAGGCATCTGACAACACTAGCCAACTCCCAGAATGGCCTTCAAGATCGCAGCTCCCTGCCGTGACGAATCGACAGCATGGGAAGATAGAGAGCCTCACCCAACCAGTGAGGTTAGGTGAAAGAAGAAGGGGATGATGCATGAGAGAAAATTTACCAGGCATGGCAGCTAGCTAGTATATGATACCCTAAGGCAATGCTGATAAAAACACCCAAGAAACACCAAGGAATGATGTGGGAATACCATAAACATACCGCACCTTAAAAGAATAATGTAAAATATATTCTTCCAGTGATATGACGATATAACTAAGCATTTCTGAGCGATTTTGTAACATGATGCAATGGCACTGACCGCATGCCAGCCTCAAAAAAATAAAATCATTCAAATCAAATAAAACACTGGCTGGAGACGTGATACTCTCCAAAAAACTAAAAAAGGGGTATTTAACTTAGTCAATAAGGAAGAAGCTGAAGCATCCATAATCAAAAATTATTAAAAAAAGCCAAGAAAAACCGGCAGTCTCTCCAAGCGACAGTCAAAGATGGCAACTGCGAAGGGGAGTGGATCAACAGGAAACCTGTTAGTTGTAGCACAGTGAGATCGGGAGCTGTAACAGCTTTCTTGCCCAAGAATCCTCCCATTACTTTATCCTTCGAGGTAAGCTTAACTCTATTTGGGGAAGAATAACTATGGCTTGTTATTAACACGTTTTTGATTTATACACAATATCTCTCGGGATATTTGCTCCAAGGTTAAAACTCCGTTGATACCGCAGAGGTAAAATTTCTCTGGTATATCACTCACAGAAGTATACCAAGTAGAAGGTTTAATGTTACATTCAACTATTGTACATGATGTAGATTATGCAAAAGGTAGCAATAAACTTTATTTTATGATAAGCAAATCATTAACAACAATATGAAAATAATAGCCAGCAAACAGAAAATAAAACTATATTTATGATTTATCATATTGTGGATATTTACAGCATTACACAAAAATCCACCGAATGCTCACAGCACACCAAAACTAATGAATAAACATAAAAAGTTGTTACCAAGTAGGATGAATTGACTTTCCAAACTTTAATAAAGCAAGGGACAGATGGCATGGAGTAGTTTTTGTCTTTTTCAAAATACTTTATCGGTGTGTGTCGTCACTAAAGTCCAGAGTCATTGAGGGTGTAGCTGAAGAATTCTGAAGCATTAACACAATAATTATGCAATAGCCAGGTGCTAGGAAGCCACTCTACAATCATCCTGTTGACCTCACATTCGTCGGACGACTGGCGCCAAAGTACAGTAGTTATGAGAAGTATCTAAAACTCCCAATCCACACCAATATCAGGCCTAAATAGCCAGTCACAATGAAGATCTATACGATGCAAGGGAACACTAACATGGGCACCAACCCCATGAACGGGAGCATACTTCTCAATAAACAAATGCTCATTCACAGGGACAACTTCCCTCTAAACGAGTGACTGGGCACAACCAGTATCACGCATGATACAAACAGGGTGTAGTGAACCACCATCAACAGCAAAAAATCCCATTAGCAGTGTAGGGCATGTAAACCTTATCAACAGGTCTGGAACAAACACTGGAATTAACAGGCTTCCTGTCAAAAAACCTGGTCATTTATAGTGTTAACCTCTACTGGTAGCACACCATAACGAGACTTTGGTACCGTTACAGGAGCCACACTTTTATCTTCTTTCCTTTTCAACTGAAAACATTCAGACACTGTGTGACCTGGTTTCTTACAATTATTATGTTGCGACCCATCTCAGAATCTGCACCGTGTTAGAATATTCTCACTTGAAGCTGCGCAATATATGAAAATTCCCAGATCTCGCGACCAAGTTGGAATCGTATTTTGGTTGCTCTGGAGTGAAGCAGATTCACGTAAATATGCTGACTGACTCGTTTACCTTATATGACAATAGGTGTGTTAACCGTATTAGGTTCTAACAATATGATAACAATATGAAAACAAATCCTATATCTAAGAATAGCCATTTCAGTTTATTTTTCATTTAAATCAGATGATAGTTGGAGCGGTTGAAAAAAAATATGATTCTAAAAAAGAGAGGGGTAAACACTATTTAATTTAAACAATGGTTAATCTTTTTAAACCCCAAAAGGCATTAAAATAAACATCCTTGGTACATTTCATCATTGGTATGGAAAAAGATCATAACTATGAACAATAGGCTCTATTTGTGATGTTTTTGTCCCAAATCTTACTAGGATAATGTTCATGGATTCATTATCCAAATACAACAAGCGGCAGAATAATGTCTTAGTTCATAAGAAATACTTTGATAAAATATGAGAGGGGTGAATAATGTGGAAAAATATTATTTTGATTGTTTAAAGGTAAATGGCCAAACCTTTTTTGTGACCACAAGCACATTCGACAGTCCAAGGTCTGGGAGGTTGATGAGCTTGAAGTGCTCGTTCTTGACCCACCACCTGAGCTTTGCATCTCCAGGGAGATCCTTGTTGCCTTTGTCTGATGCCTGTGGTTGAAGTTGCTTGAGGATGTCGACGATGGTTGCATGCTTCTCAGCGGACAGGATGATGGTGTTGTTGGCAGCTAAAATATAATCTAATCCAGCAGTCATATGTTCGCGGTGTAGATCCATGTTTGATTTTGCCAGTGAATAATCTATTCTAGTTTTACTTCTTTCAGGGTTTAAATTGTCACCAAGTCAAATCAAAGAATGATATAGAAAGTTTGGCAAATTACTCAGTTATTAGTTATTCCTAGACTAGATAATAATAAGTACTTAACTGGCAATTGAACACCTGCTAGCAGCTAGGCAGAAGGTCATGACAGCACACTAACTGACAAGCATTTGACGTTAATGTCGTCTGCTTGTGCTTTTTATAGGCGTCAACACCCGCGGTAACCCAACACTGCATTCCAACTTTGCCGCACAAAGTAAGAATTCTAATATCGTGCAACCCGATTCGGAATCGGCGCAGATTCCAACATAGCACGGAAGAATTACATACTACAGAACTGCTATTAATAGAATTGGTCTACATCATCAGTACCTGTATGCTTATCTGTATCCCTATAGTCTTTTGATCTATTAAACCTTTTATCATTAGACCTAGACTCTTCGTGGGCCAGTATATAAGCATCACCACATACGGCTTTTCTGCCAAGGGTGGATAACTTTCTTTCATTTGAGTAATCTATAATGTTCTCACTAACACAATTCTTAAACTGTTCAATCAAAACAGTTTCACTTAATCTATCAAAATCATCCCTACATTCTGATGCTTTACACCATTTATGAAACCAATTTGATTGTTCTCTACTAAATTCTACATATGTTTGCTTCTCTTGTTTTGTCCAACTCCCAAACTTCATCCTATAAGCTTTGGGTGTTAATTCATAGTGTTGTAAAAAAAAAAAAAAAAAAAAAAATCAAAATTCAAAATCACATATTCTATACTCAAGAATAGAAGCATAAATTTTTTGTCCCCTACTACACAAAACCCCTAATAACATTCAAGTCCAACTTTCTGATGACGAGTGGCGACTATATGTTCACCAAAATCCTTTTCATTAAAAGGAGGTAGGCTACAAATCGATCTTCATGAAAAATGACTTACCTAAATTTATCAGGATCACTAAAAATAGTCTTACTTAAAATTTTCAAGTTATAACCCTCTTTGAACATTGCACTCATGATGCTTTATCTGAACTTCCCTATCTTTGGCTCTTTTCTTGGCTTCTAATTGCTCACGTTTTAACTCTGTTTCTCTTCTCTCACGATCAGCCTGAGCTTTTAATTCTTTTTCTCTTAATATCACTTAATTTCTCAACTTGTGGATCCTCACAAATTTCGTCAAAAAACTCTAAAATGTGTGCTGGCTATTTTATACAAGTAACAAAATATTTCTACTTCACAAACGATGTTGAAATTACAAGCAAAATAAAAATTCAGATCATAGCCAAGCCACGAATTCTGTTACGTTCATCTATTGTGTATGACGTAGATTATGCAAAATCTTCTAATAAAAATTTTAAACAATAGCAAAAAATTACGAGCAATATGAAAATATTATTGAACAAACAGAAAATAAAGTTATAATCAAGATTTAACATAAATATTTACACACACACACGGATTCATGTCACTATGCAATGAGACGGCAAGAGCCTGTGTCCAGCAAAAGGATGTGAAATCTAACAAGAAAGGATAAATATATACACTGCACAATGGATGAACTAAAAATTGTAGCACAGGAAGCTATCAGGAGTACAAAAACGGCAGGGGCGCAGACCTACTACACCGATAGTACCGTAGATCCAGGTATTCAGACAATAGTAACTGCAGTATATTCCAAAAACTCTTCGGCCTGCTGGAGAACATCTAACAATGCCTCCACCATGCAGAAAGAGCTTGTTGTCATTCATACTAACTCAAGATCCTCAATGGAGGCCTTGCAATAGGAAAAGAACAAAGAAACCAAGGCTCTACTAGCTAATATCAAAGCACTCATGTATCAGCACAATTACAGAGGCAAACCTTTGACTCTCAACTGGATTTCCAGTCACATTGGAATACCAGGGAATGAGATAGCCAAAAGCATTAGACACATAGACAGAGTATAGGTACACATGGGTCACGGACCTAGAGCCTCCCCAATTGACAGACACACGCCAAGAGAGAAGGAAATATGCATCCACCGACTCAGGCTAGGGTATAAAGCAAATTGGGTGATGAAGGAAAATAATAATGAAAGACCCTGTGAATATTGTGACGTCACACCACAACAGGCCCTTCTGGACTACCTGCTAGAATGTAGCGGAAAAGCATAACTGAGGGGTGACCTTCAAGCGAACATCAACTCGTAACATGCCAGGCAGACTGCAGCCACATTGGTAAAAGCAATTGTCGAAAACATAGAAATCCACAGACAATTACTCTCAAACCTACCTCCACGGAGGTAACAGCCTCTGAAACCCTCATCAAAATCTATCTCTTCCCCTCACCGTAGGGCCCTAAACACAATATCCCCTGTATTTTTCCATAACTTTTTCCGCAGGGACCCTAGGGAGTAAAGGGTTGGACTACCCTACCTTCAAATTTTTTTCTACGTTTCAAAGGACTTGCAACCCCTTCAAACTACCACTATTCGTGACATGATGGCCCCCTTCCACCACCACCATCATCCTTCCTCTGTTCGTATCTGTCTCTACAACTAAAGACCTTTCAAATTTCCTTTTGTTTAACAACCAACCTTTATTTTATAGGTTATCTAAGGGCCGAACAAGGGAAAGGCACGTACCAACAGGAATTGTTGGCTACAATACAACGAACAAACGAAAGCTGTTACCAAGCAGGACGAGTCTTCTTTGTCTTCTTCAAAATACTTTACCGGTGTGTTTAGTCACTAAAGTTCAGAGTCACAGAGGGTGTAGCTAGAGAAGGTCTCCAACACAAGGAGTGTTCAGTCAGGTGTCTGTCGTTTCTGCCTCCCCCTAATCTCTAAAATGGGCTGCCAATGTAAGAGGCCGTGTCCAGCACAAGGCTGTACACTCTAAAAAGCAAGCAATGATCTTTCTGCCAACTCAAGAACTGTCCTACCCGGCACAAGGGACAACCAGCTTCCTGCCAGTTTGGTGGCAGAAATTTTCAGCGCTGACATACACTGTCGACCTTCCAATAAGCTCTTGTGGCGGAACATTCATCTGTTGTCTCTGCTATAGCAAGGAGCACCAGCACTGTCACGACTTCTGTCATGTGGACAGGAAAAAAATACAAGGAATGCACTGCATAATATGATCAAAAGGAAAAATTTGTGATCTTTGCTCTCAAGCTGGCTGCAGAGCTGGGCTTGCAGTTTGATTGGGACTGTGTTCAGCACAAGATATGGTACAGATGCAATGATTGCAATCTGTACCACGACATCGTATATCAACTTGTCACTAGAAGGAATAGGGAGCCTCTGTTGCACAATAAAGCCTTACCACTGAAGCTCATCATCATTTAGATCCCACACTTCCATACCCCAGGAGTTCTCCAGAAGATACTGAAGACTCTGGGCAGCCCACCTACGTGGCTTAGTTTTAAACCGAATCCAGATATCGACTGCATGAAGGCTGCACCTAATAGATATTATTAGCAACGTGGTCTTCCTGTCTTTGATCCCTCTCCTCACCCAGTGAGGATGCCACCTGCCAAGAAGAAAAAAAGTGGAACAACAGTGAAACCACCTACTGCCACCTCCACTGCCACACTACCTACTAGCACCCCAACAACAAAAGGAGAAGTGTGAGCCATTGACCTGGATCCTTCCAAAGACACTCACCCTCTTGCTCTGGCTGAGGCACATCAGCCACACTGCAATTGCACATTCTGCCTAACATAGCTACTAGCTGAAGTCACTGCCATACTCACCTCAACCGTTGGGTGTACTTCAGAACTTGCTAAAGCCACTGCTACACTCACTCCAACTGTTGAGCCTGCTCCAGAATCACAGCTCACCTCTATGGATCCAGAGCACCTGCCAAAATTTAAATTACCAGCCGTGGAAGGTGTACCTTCCTATGCAGCGGTTGCTGCCATTGCAGCCTTGAACCCAGGAATAAAGATCTCTGCCAGAGAAAATCTAAAGGGTGACATGATCATTACACCTAAGGATCAGGATAGCAAGAGCCGTTTTCACAGAGAGATCTCCCTGGCCTAGATTGATCTTGCTGGGAAATTCAGGAAAGCAGTTGTCTCCAATTATTCTGTCAAGATGCTACTGTCCTTCATAACTGACTGCAATAATGTTGTCCATGCTGAACGCCATTTGGGCAGCCATAAGCTGCCTACCAAGAAAGTAACAGTCACCTTCATTGGGCCAATCCCAATGTCACTGGACCTCAGACTATGGGGAATTTTCCCCATGGAGGACTTAAACATCGACCCGTTACGCTTCTTCAACAGCCAACGTTTTCGACACCACAAGAAAAACTGCAGGAGCTTAACGGTCTGTGGAGTCTGCAGCTCCCGGCATCCCACCCAAGAATGCATTGACACCCACAAGAACGGGTTAAAGACCCATCCGAAGTGTCCCAATTATGGTGGATCTCACCATGCCTAGAACATGAGGTGTCCAGAGCAAATTAGAAGATTGACAGCATTACAGACCATCCCAACTGCCACTGCTGTAGCTGACCCGCCACAGCTACCTTTGCCGAAAAGAGATTCACGTTCCAGGCCTCCATGTCAGACTTCCACTAATCCTGACAAGTCACCCCCATTTCTGTCACTGCGGTCATGCTCTTGGAGCTGAGCAACTGCATATCCATGCCTACAGTTATGCTCTAGGGGCTGAGCGACTGTATGTCATTTCTGAGGACCTGTCTTGGTTGTGTATGCTCTTGGGCGAGTTGATTCACTTGCATATGTGTCTAGTAACTTTGAAAAGTATGATTGCTCTGGTCGGAGTAGTACACTTGAGCAAATTGTCGTGAGCCGAGATCTGGCAAGACCCTGACCATACTGGTTGGGTCTTCCACCTTGGGGGCTATGACTGACCGTCTAAGAGCCACATCCGGGAATAATGTCTGGGCAATCTACGAACGCATGAACCTGTCTTTTTATGTTAGGAACAATACTCTAGAGAATTCTGGATCGTTCAAGACTAACATTACGCAATAGCGATGCTCCAGGAACCCACTCTCGAATCATCCAGTTGAACTCACATTTGTCAGGCGACCGGCGCAGAAGTACAGTAGTTATGAGAAATGTCTAGCACTCCTGTTCCAGAACACAATGATATTTTGAGTTATAAATACATTAACCTAAATAAAAATTAGTAGTTTATTTTTTTTTATTTTTACATCAACTTATATGAAATAAAACGAATTATTTAATTTTTACATCAATATACATGAAAAAATAAGCCATTTTCAAAAGTTTTGTAATACAATGTACACAAGTTTAACGCAACATATAACACTTAAGAGTATAGATTCATTACAAAATAATAAAGAGCCTTGGCTTACTTTCTGGATCTATTATCAGTCCTAAAAAGGAAGTTAGGAGCGATGCCTCAAATTTTTTTTATTGAACTTAGTTTTTCTTGTTGTTTTGAGTATACAAATGGAGACTGTCTTGAGACAATTGCAGTTCTTGAAATATTTTTTTCCAGATCATTTATTAAGGTTTTACAAGAAACGTCATTTGAAAGGAGATTTATAATCTTCCAGAATCTTCCAGTATTCCAAGCAAAAAAAGAAGGCTCTGACCCGAGGAGAAATGTGATGAAAAAGATTCGTCCTGTGTAAAGTCAATTGGGAGGAAAACGTGGATTTTCTTCAAAAATGTCTCAAACAATAAAGTTGTTAAAGGATCCATATTATGGGTTCAATGATGACGTGGTTATTAATTGGGGTCTGCAGGGGGAATATAGAAGAGGAAGGGAAGAGCCTTTTGGGAAACAGATGTTGATCACTAAACCATCATTCTTGAGATTATTTGATAGCTGTGAGAGAGAGAGAGAGAGAGAGAGAGAGAGAGAGAGAGAGAGAGAGAGAGAGAGAGAGAGAGTTTTTCTTCTGCCAAATGATATTTCAACTTTGTAACTAAGAACATTACTACTTCCATAAAACCTAAATACTTGATGTCATTGTTGTGAATTACTTTGAGCCTTTTATTGTGAAATTTATTTCATGAGACTCGTTTAAATTTCCTGTGTGATGGACGTTCTTATATTTTATGAAACCCTTTGGATGGGAGGATGCAAGTTGCACGATTAGACTGGTGCCTTTGAAAGTCTTTGCTTCTGACTCTTATTGATTAATTGGGGTTTGATGATCGAGAGAAGTAAGGAAGGAAGGGGGAAATGAAGGAACCAAGCAAGGAAGCAAGGGAGGAAGGAAGGAAGGAAGGAAGGAAGGGGAGAACATTCAGAGACATAATCAGCTGTTTTATGATTGACACTCGAGTATTAAATAGAAATAATAAAAAAATAATACTTGGGTAGATTCACATTTCCCCCTCCAAGTTAAAATAACAGAGACAAAGTTTTTCTGTTAGGAGCTTTTTATACTTATACTACATCTAATCAAATTTTCTTTTTTGTGTTGTTTATTTCCAGGTTTGTTTGGTCCTTGTCCCTCTGCAATATGGAATTTAAAAAAAATCGATTTACCCGTTTGTAAATATATATTCAACAAAATTTAATCATAAGGAGATTTTCCTTTGCAATTGTAGTGTTTCTTAAGGGGTGGAGCTAAATTCGCTGAGATCCAAAACCAAACTCGGGATCCATCATTGGAAATTTCCTCATTATGGTTTTACGAATGGTATTCCTGTCGGGGTAGACCCATCTGCTTCCTGTAGGCCATATCCAGTAACATTTTACGATTGTTTTGGTTTGTTATATCTTAGTATGTGGTAAGATGATATAAGGTCTTCTGAAAGCCCATGTTATAATTGTGGAAATGTTGGAGTTCTGTTCCTAAGCAGTTTGTATGGCTCGAGAGTTAAATGTTTTTCAAAAACCTTTACTGTGAATCTGTTCTGTCTTCACGATTTACCAATGTCTATTTCAGTATAGAAGACCATTATTTTCCTAGTTATATTCGGGAAACTTACTATTGAAGTAATATATTTTGATGTGATATTTCAAATCTTTACTCCATATTTCTAAAGGAAGAGACAAGAAAGTTTGTATCGTTCAACACCTTCTTCATGTAAATGTGAAGTTTAGACTTTGGATATTTCCTATAAATGTTTTCTTAAGCTAATCAGTTGAAAATCTATCAACCAACATTTTATTTGAATCATGATATCATAAGTTCGGTTGGAAGAAACAAACCTGTGACTAATGAAATGCGAAACAAGGAAGCAAGAAAGGACAGAAGCAATGTCGAATTGAAAGAATGGGCAAATGGAAAATATGGAAATAAACGGAAGAGGAGAATAGAGTTTGTGGTATAGCATCATTGGTGTTGCCTGCTGTATACAAAGAGAGAACCACCATTAACTACTTCCAAGAAGTCGAAACCTTTGGAGCTGTCTGTCCCAGTTAACCTTTACGTGTTTTCGTTTTATCTGCGAGGTCATTTGAGCACAACTAGAGCAGTTTCCTCTAGAGCTAATTATTCCAATAGTATAGATATATTCATTAACAAAATATAATAATTTCACTGGATACAAAAATTACCAGAAAATTTATGAAATATATAATTTCATCAACCTTTATGTAAACAGACAAATAATGTATGAAAAAGATAAAAGAAATGCCTCCAAATGTTTGTTGACAAAATGGTTTTTGTTGCGGAGCCGATCAACGAAGAAGTTACCATAACCGTAGCTTATTATAGATCTTGACGATAACAAAAACTATGTCGAACGTTGTCACCAAAGTTAACTTGATGAAACTCATAATTATTGTAAGTAAACATTCAGTGTATTATCATTTACTTAAAAACAAAAGGGATTTCATAGGAATAAGTGGAAGTCATAAATTAAAGTAAGTTTTGGTCGTGACTTTCACCCCAAAATGCTTCGCTTCCCCATCGGTAATAACTTGACTCTCTCTCTCTCTCTCTCTCTCTCTCTCTCTCTCTCTCTCTCTCTCTCTCTCTCTCTCTCTCTCTCTCCCATCAACAAAGACTTGTATTACTAGAGATTATAAGTATGCTCGTATTATGTAGATCTAAAGTATCTCTGGAATTTACATATGCTGTATAGGCTCGACCTATTCCTAACTATACTCAAAACCTGTAACCTAAATTGATGAGGCCTAAGTTACCTAGGTCTTCCACCTCTTCCCCCTTATTATTATTATTATTATTATTATTATTATTATTATTACTTGCTATGCTACAACCCTATTTAGGAAAGCAGGATGCTATAAGCCCAGGGGCCCCAAAAGGGAAAATAGCACTGTGAGGAAAGGAAACAGGGAAAAATTAAATATCTTGAGAACAGTAACATTAGAATAAATTTTTCCTATATAAACTATAAAGACTTTAACAAAACATAGCTAAAGAGTCTCCTGTACCATTACCAAGAGGAAAGCGACCACTGAACAATTACAGAATTGTTTGGTGATCTCAGTGTTGTCAGGTGTATGAGTACAAAGGAGTATCTGCAATGAATAGGCCAGACTATTCCGTGTATGTGTATGCAAAAGGAAAGTGGGTCATAACTAGAGAGAATGATCTAATGAAGTACTGCCTGGCCTGTCAAATGATTGCCATAACTCTCTAGCGGTAGTATCTCAATGGGTGGCTAGTGCCCTGGCCAACCTACTACCTATATTAACTTTGCTGGTTCCATTATTTAGGGAATATTAACTAAAAACACTTTTCTTTACAGAACAACAAAGCATTTCTGGGAAAAGTTGCATGGATGACAGTCGATTAGTAAGTACAAGATTGCTTAAATCTAAATTCTTAAACACCACTATTAATGTGGGTTAAAACCATAGACATACACATATATACCCAAGCTCTGATTGTATTATTTAATGACATGCTAATGCTGGTACATCTTACTGAGGGTGGGCTATGTTGTGATAACATATATTTCTCTGATAGAACAAATTAGCGCCTATGCTCGCCCGTGTCCTCCAATCTACAATCCTTCCAGATTCTATTAAAATATACAGGCAGTGCTCGACTTACAACCTTTGCGACTTATGAGCAATCAAATTTACGACGATTTTTTCGGGGGTGATGACGTCACAAGTCTATTGGAAATGGGACGAACATTTCCTTGAAAATAATCTAAATTCTTGTATAAAAATAAAAGGATTGCTCTTGGTAAATTATTATTTTCTTTTATTGTTAATATACAGTATCTATTTTCATTAAAAAAAATCCCTTAAAAAAAGTTTTAATATCTGTCGAGTTCATATTATATGTCTGGTGACGTCATATCACTGGCGGAAAGCAACCGGGCAATACAGTGATTTCCTTCCAATAGGCAGCTGGCGAGGTAAAAGGTGTCATTGGGAAGTATGGCGTACCAGGTGAAAATGAGAGGGGTGAGAGATTGTTAGATATGTATGTTGAGCAAGAGATGCTGATAACTTCTAGCTTTTTCAAAAAGAAAGATAAAAACAAGTTTACATGGGTAAGAGTGGTAGATGGAAGAGTAGTAGAAAGGGTGTTAATGGATTATGTGTTGATAATTAAAAGAATGTTTGGAAGATTGAAAGACGTGCACATTTTTAGGGGTATGGCTAACGGTATGTCTGATAATTGTTTGGTGGAAGGAATATTAGTTATAGCAAAATAGTGGGAGAATAGAGTAGGTGAAAGGGAGCTAGAGAGAGTTGAAGAGCTAATAAACCCAGGGGTGAAAAGTGAATATCAAGAAAAGCTGAAGATGCCATATGACCAAGTGAAAATAAGAGAAACTGGTAATTTAGAGGAGGAGTGGAAGTTAGCAAAAGAAAATTTTGTTGGGATTGCAAGTGATGTATGTGGCAAGAAGTTTGTTGGAGGCAGCTTGAGGAAGGGCAGTGAATGGTGGAATGAAGGAGTGAAGGTAAAAGTGGAAGAAAAAAGAGGGTTTTTGAAGAATGGCTGCAGAGTAATAGTGTAGAGAAGTATGAAAGATATAGAGAGAAAAATGGGGAAGTAAAGCGCAAGGTAAGTGAGGCAAAAAAGGTTGGGTCATTCATATAAAGAGAATAAGAAGTTTTGGAAAGAAGTGAAGAGAGTAAGGAAGGCTGGTTCAAGAATTGAAGAGACCAAGAAAGATGGGAATGGAAGGTTGTTTAAAGGAGAGGAGGCAAGGAAAAGGTGGGCGGAGTATCTTGAAAGTTTACTGAATGTTGAGGATAATAGGGAGGCAGATATGATTGCTGCTGCAGGTGTTGAGGGGCCGGTGATGGGAGATGAGAATGAGAAAGAGATTACAAGAGAGGAAGCGAGGAGAGCACTAAATGAAACGAAAGTAGGAAAAGCATGTGGTATGGATGGTGTGAGAGCTGAGATGTTGAAGGAAGGGGGTGTGACTGTACTTGGATGGTTGGTGAGATTGTTTAATATGTGTTTTGTGTTGTCATTGGTACCAGTAGATTGGATTTGTGGGTGTATTGTACCACTATATAAGGGTCAGTGAGATGTGCATGAGTGTTGTAATTTATGGGGTATTAGTTTGTTGAGTATAGTTGGAAAAGGGTATGGTAGAGTACTGATTAATGGGATTAATGATAAAGCAGACAATGCAATCTTAGAAGTACAGGGTGGTTTTAGAAGAGGTAGTGGTTGTATGAATCCGATTTTACAGTTAGGCAAATATGCGAGAAATATTTAGCAAAAGGTAAGGAGGTGTATGTTGCGTTTATGGATCTGGAGAAAGTGTATGATAGAGTTGATAGAGAAGCAATGGGGAATGTGATGAGGTTATATGGAGTTAGTGGAAGGTTGTTGCAAGCAGTGAAAAGTTTCTACAAAGGTAGTAAAGCATGTGTTAGGATAGGAAATTAAGTGAGCGATTGGTTTCCGGTGAGAGTGGGGCTGAGACAGGGATGTGTGATGTCGTTGAGGTTGTTTACCTTGTATGTTGATGGAGTGGTGAGAGAGGTGAATGCTAGAGAGCTTGGATGAGGATTGAAACTGGTAGACGAGAATGACCATGAATGGGAGGTAACTCAGGTGTTGTTTACGGATGATACTGTACTTTTTGCAGACACGGAAGAGAAGCTTGGCCAATTAGTGACAGAATTTGGAAGGGTGTGTGAGAGAAGGACGTTGAGAGTTAAAGCGGGTAAGAGCAATGTTATGAGATGTACGAGAAGGTAAGGTGGTGCGACGTTGAATGTCATGTTGAATGGAGAGTTACTTGAGGAGGTGGATCAGTTTAAGTACTTGGGGTCTGTTGTTGCAGCAAATGGTGGAGTGGAAGCATATGTACATCAGAGAGTGAATAAAGGACGCAAAATGTTAGTGCCAGTTAAGGGAGTAGTAGAAAATAGATGGATGGGCATGAATGTAAAGAGAGTTATGTATGAGAAAGTGATTGTACCAACTGTGATGTATGGATCGGAGTTGTGGGGAATGAAAGTGACGGAGAGACAGAAATTGAATGTTTATGAGATGAAGTATCTAAGGAGTATGGCTGGTGTATCTCGAGTAGATAGGGTTAGAAATGAAGTAGTGAGGGTGAGAACAGGTGTAAGAAATGAGTTAGCAGCTAGAGTGGATATGAATGTGTTGAGGTGGTTTGGCCATGTTAAGAGAATGGAAAATGGCTGTCTGCTAAAGATGATGAATGCAAGATATGATAGAAGTACAAAGGGAAGGCCAAGGTTTGGGTGGATGGATGGAGTGAAGAAAGCTCTGGGTGATAGGTTGATAGATGTGAGAGAGGCAAGAGAGAGTGCTAGAAATAGGAATGAATAGCGAGCGATTGTGACGCAGTTCCTGTAGGCCTTGCTGCTTCCTCCGATGCCTTGGATGACCGCAGAGGTAGCAGCAGTAGGGGATTCAGCGTTAAGAAGCTTCATCTATGGTGGATAACTGGGGAGGGTAGGCTGTGGCACCCTAGCAGTACCAGCCGAACTCAGTTGAGTCCCTTGTCAGGCTGGGAGGAACGTTGAGAGGAGAGGTCCCCTTTTTTGTATCATTTGTTTGATGTCGGCATACCCCCAAAATTGGGGGCAGTGCCTTGGAATATATATGTATATACTACTGTTTCATAGACCTTTATTCTCCATACTTCCAAACTTCTCGTACCATGTATTATATTTTAGCTTAACTTTAACTTATGCTGAGACTATGGTTTTCTTTTTCTGAGTACCATTCTTCTAAGTATTTATGTATTTATATTCCTAAACTGTTTCTATTCTTCCATTTCTAACAACTACAATCATCTTTTTAACCTCTTCTTTTTACTTTCTAATTACTAACACCGTGGACGTCTGTGAATTTGTGCTAAACGTAAATTTCTTAAGTTCTTCCAAACTGCGGCAGTTGCTAAGGGCTCTTTCTGCTTTGTAACAATTGTTGCTAGGTAACAATATATCATCCACATAAATTAAGTATTCTATTCTAATATTTCTAATCAGGGTTATTGTCTTCTCATTTATTAAATTAACTTTGTCTGTAACTATTGAGCATAACTTTGGTCCAAATATTGTTCCCTGTTTCACATTTCCCTCTATCCTAATTTCCTCAGTCTATCCAAAGGGGCTCTTGATAATTGCTTAGCCCCTTCTAAGGGGAGAGGGTGGGGGGAGACACCAAAATGTCGTTACCTGTGTAATCATCCTGAGACAGAATTGAATATTAGCATTCTTTGCATTCAAAAAACTTCTTGCTTATAAATAGTGTTGTGCCTGGGATACAAATAGCTCATCACTTTCCTTTGTAGCAGACGAAGTCTAGAAATGGGAAAATCCGAAAAGCGAATCTTCCTTAATACTAGTTAGGAATGAAAAGACAACTGATTATCATTTGGATAGTCAAGAAACCCTTTACATGAGAAAAGGTAGAGATATATCTATTGGGAAAGAAGACCAGCAACAAGAAAATGAAGAGAAAAAAATCAATATTCGATGCATATATCAATAGGAAATAGAATGTCTGTAAAGAGGCTAGGATATGCAATTTGACCCATGAGTTACTGAAACTGCCATGATCATTAAAACATGCATGATTACTGAAACATCCCGTCATACGCTTGATGTGCTGCTACCGTCGGGAGTTGAACCGTCAGTAATTGATTACCAAACACAGAGGTCCCCTCAGCCTTGGGAAAGAGAAGGTCCTTCAGTTCCAGAGAAGGAAGATAAGGGGCATCTTGTTGAGAGCTCTTCTGGAAACCTCTTACCCAGTGTCAGAACTTCCTCAGACTTCGATCTCGAACGTCCAAGGAGCCGTCAGTAGCATATATGCTGGTGTGAAGGAGATCTGTGCAAACCTGGCATTTGGGAGGTTCCCAGCTTACAACGGATCCCTTAGAAGCATGACAATCAGCGTGTTTATGGCAGGTCTTGCGGCCAATAGGGTGACGTGACCCGCCTGGTACAGGCGACCTGTAAAGAAAAAACTTTTCAATGACTACATACTAGTTAGTATCAGAACGGTGGGTAAAGCATTCCAATGGGTAAAAATAAGTAAACTCAGGGAACAGCATCCCAAGACCTGTGCCACTTCACCAAACATATATGTTAAATGGAGAATGAAAAAAGCCACCCTAGGGCACCTGAGAATACTATCCAACTCCCAGAAAGACCTTCAAGACTGCAGCTCCCCGCCGTTACGAATCTACAGCATGGGAGGATAGACAGCCTCACCCAACCAGTGAGGTTAGTTGAAAGATGAAAGGGATGGTGCATGAGTGAAAATTTACCAGGCATGGCCGCCAGCTAGTGTATGATACTCAAAGTCAGTGCTGATAAAAACACCCAAGAAACACCAAGGAATGATGGGGGAATACCATAAACATACTACACCTTTAAAGAATAATGTAAAACATATTCTTCTAGTGATATGACTAAATAACTGAGGGTTTCTGAGCAAAATTGTAACTAAATTAAAAGCATGCAAATCAAACAAAATACTGGGTGGAGAAGCGAAATTCTCCAACACACGAAAAAGGGGTGCTCAACGTAAGTTGATAAGGAAGAAGCTAAAGCATCCATGATTGTAAATCATTAAAAAAGCCAAGAAAAACAGGCAGAATCTCTCCAGGCAACTGTGAAAGATGGCGACTGTGAAGGGGAATGGATCAATAAGAAATGTGTTAGTTGTAGCACATTGAGATCGGGAGTTGTAACGGCTTCCTTACCCACGTGTCCTATCCTTAGCTTACCCTTCGAGACAAGGTTAACTCTATTTGGGGAAGGATAACCATTACTTGTTATTAACACATTTTTTTATACACAATATCTCTCGGAATATTTGCTCCGGAGGTTGAAACTCTGTTGATACAGGTAAAATTTCTCTGGTATATCACTCGCAGAAATATACCAATTAAAAGCTGCCAATGAGGAACTTCCATCAGGATGACATGACTTGAGCCCAAAAAAGTCAAAGATGAAATAATATTGTTGGTTTAAAGTTACATTCAACTATTGTACAAGATGTAGGTTATGCAAAATCAACTAATAAACTTTACTAAACATTAGCAAAACATTAACAGTAATATGAAAATAATAGGCAGCAAACAGAAAATAAATCTATTTTTAGGATTTATCATATTGTAGACATTTACAGTATTACACAAAAATCCACCGAATACTCACATCATACCAAAACTAATTGATAAATATACAAAGTTGTTACCTAGTAGGACGAGTTAACTCTCCAAAGTTTTATAAAGCAAGGGACAGATGGCGTTGAGTAGTTTCAGATGTAAAATATTGACAAAAGAAATATGTCTTCTGCTTCCAATGATGAATGTTGTTTCAGTCTTCTTTGTCTTCAAAGTACTTTATCGTTGTGTGTAGTCAATAAAGTCTAGAGTCACAGAGGGTGTAGCTGAAGAATGTCTCCAAACACGAGTAGTGTTCAGTCACGTCTCTCTCGTTTCTGCCTCCCCCGATCTTATTGTATCGGGAACAATACTATAGAAAACTCTGGAGCATTAAGGCTGACCTTTTGTAATAGCCAGAGGCCAGGAACCCCTCTATAATCATCCTGTTGACCTCACATTCGTCAGACGACTGACGCCAAAGTACAGTAGTTATGTGAAGTATCTAGAACTCCCATTCAACACCAACAACAACAGGCCCTAATAGCCAGTCACAATGAAGATCTATACGATACAAGGGACCACTAAGATGGGCACCAATCCCATGAATGGGAGCACACTTCACAGTAAACAAATGCTCATTCACAGGGACGACTTGCCTCTAAACGAGTGACTGGGCACGACCAGTATCACACATGATACAAACAGGGTGTAGTGAACCCCCATCAACAGCAACAAACCCCTTAACAGTGTATGGCTTGTAAACCTTACCAACAGGTCTGGAACAGACACTGGAATTAACAGGCTTCCTGTCACAAAACGTGGTCATTTATAGTATTAACCCTGGATAGGTACGATGGGTCGTTCGCGACCCCAAGCGTCAAAAAAAAAACAGGTTTTTCTCACGTGACTCACCCCCGTGACTGAATTTGTGGGTGATCGACCTGCAGGAGGTGTCTCCCCTACACGCTCTAGTAGTGTCCAGATGTGCATTGCTGTAGCTGTACTCCTTCCCCAATTTCTGAGACGCGTCGGGGTCGAGCGCGACCGAGTTTACCCTTCTGAGGTAGTTTGCATAATTATCAAAGTTATTACGTATTATGAAATTGTCGTAGAATGGTGCAACTTGTATAGGTTATCAGTTGTGGAAAGTCTTGGTGGATTGTTTGGCTACCATGTGCATGATTTTTTTTTTAGTTAAAATGTCGTTCATCACCACGAGGACCATTTTACCGCGAGTGCCCCTTTTTCATTTTTTTTCATTTTTTTGCCAAGTCATTTTTCCGTAAGATATTGCCAAATAGTGTCGTAAAACTTTTGCTTGTTTAGTGTTGGAAAGTGTGTCTAGATGATCTGGCTACCCATGCATGACTTTGTTTTTGTCAGATACGACGTAGTTATTGGTATATTGGGTATTTAACTGCGGTTACCAATTTCTGTTTTTTTGTAATATTTGTAAAAATTACTACGTAGTAAGGAATTGCCGTATATTATTCATTTTTTTTCATGTTTATGTGTTAGAAAGTGTGCTTTGATGGTTGGGCTAACACGTGCATGTCTTTTTTTTTATCTGAGATGCCGTATATTAGAATGTCGGGCATTTTACCGCGAGTACCCATTTTTCATTTTTTTTCATTTTTTTGCCAAGTCATTTTTCCGTAAGATATTGCGAAATAGTGTCGTAAAACTTTTGCTTTTTTAGTGTTGGAAAGTGTGTCTAGATGATCTGGCTACCCATGCGTGATTTTGTTTTTGTCAGATACGACGTAGTTATTGGTATATTGGGTATTCAACTGTGGTTGCCAATTTCTGTTTTTTTTTTCAATATTTGTAAAAATTTACTACGTAGTAAGGAATTGCCGTATATTATTGATTTTTTTTTTCATGTTTATGTGTTAGAAAGTGTGCCTTGATGGTTGGGCTAACACGTGCATGTCTTTTTTTTTATCTGAGATGCCGTATATTAGAATGTTGGGCATTTTTCCGCGAGTGCCCCTTTTTATTTGTTTTGCATTTTTTTGCTTAGTCATGTTACCGTAAGGAATTGGCAAGTAGTGTCGCAAAACTTATATTTTATAGTGTTGGAAAGTGTTTCTAGATGATCTGGCTACCCATGCCTATTTTTTTTTTTAGCCAGATATGGCGTATATATAAGTATGTGTTCGATTTTCCTGTGATTGCCATTTTTTCGTTTTTTCCCATTTCTTTCAAAATTACTACGTACTAAGGAACTATCACAGAGTGATGATTCATTTATATGTTTATTTGTCGGAAAATGTGCCTTAATGGTTTGCCTAGCACGTGGCTGAAATTTTTTTTTCTGAAATGCCGTATATTAGAATGGCCATTTTTCCACGAGTGCCCCTTTTTATTTGTTTTGCATTTTTTTGCTTAGTCATGTTACCGTAAGGAATTGGAAAGTAGTGTCGCAAAACTTATAATTTTATAGTGTTGGAAAATGTTTCTAGATGATCTGGCTACCCATGCCTATCTTTTTCTTTTAGCCAGATATGGCGTATATATAGGTATGTGTTCGATTTTCCTGTGATTGCCATTTTTTCGTTTTTCCCATTTCTTTCAAAATTACTATGTACTAAGGAACTATCACAGAGTAATGATTCATTTAGATGTTTATTTGTCGGAAAATGTACCTTGATGGTTTGCCTAGCACGTGGCTGAATTTTTCTTTTCTGAAATGCTGTATATTAGAATGTTGGGCATTTTTCCGCGAGTGCCCCTTTTTATTTGTTTTGCATTTTTTCACTTAGTCATGTTACCGTAAGGAATTGGCAAGTAGTGTCGCAAAACTTATATTTTTATAGTGTTGGAAAGTGTTTCTAGATGATCTGGCTACCCATGCCTATCTTTTTTTTAGCCAGATATGGCGTATATATAGGTATGTGTTCGATTTTCCGGTGATTGCCATTTTTTCGTTTTTTCCCAATTCTTTCAAAATTACTACGTACTAAGGAACTATCACAGAGTAATGATTCCTCTAGATGTTTATTTGTCGGAAAATTTTGTTTACTTTTTTTTTGATTGAATATCATCAAATTTTTTTAGCTAAAATATTATATTGTTTTACATTTTTTTTTTTCGATTTTATTTCCCTTCAAGAAATTTTTTTTGGGTCAGAATTTCAATTTTATAGTCGTAAAATAATCGACAATTATCCAGCAACCCACCATACAATTTTTATGCATATCCGATAATAATTAGATTAGTAAATAACACCTTGAAATTGACATACCCTTCCTACATTTCAAGTGGCAGATTAGGGCGTCTGAGTCAGTGTGGTTGGCGGCCATTTTGTGGACATATCCGAAGCGTAAGCTGCCCTATCTATATATATTCTTGTTCCCTATAGAATTTGTGATATTTTGGTATATTTTTACCTGCATAAATATCATATTATATATTAAATATATGTATTTTTTTACGAAATTTCTAAGTACTCAAAAAATTACCTTTAGATATGGCCCCTGATATAAATGTAATTTACAAAATAATGAAGATTTTTTTACATATTTCTATTTTAGGATAACATATGTTTATTCCCTAAAAAAATTAGCCACTTCCTATTTCATTTGGGTACCCAAAAAAATTCATAAAATTTGGACAAATTTTTTTGGCCAAAAAAAGTTACTCTTTTTTTCTCATTTCAGATCTTCACCTCCATGGGTCTGACTTCATCCAAAATACATCAAGATGTGTCCTAAACATTCAAGAATCAATTTCTAAAAGGATTTGTGTATATATGGGTAAACTTTTTTTTTATGAATTTTTATCTCAGGTCTTTTTTTTCTACTTAATTTTTTAAAATATTTATAATAAATAGTTTTTCTGCAGATGAGTAGTATTTATTTTTACAGTTGTTTTAAGCATTAATTGAAGTTTTTTTTTGGCAAAAGAAAAAAGGAGGTTACTGCAAAAACTGATTTTTTAAGAATTTTTTTTGGCGTCGGGGTCGTTCGCGACCGAGTATACCCTTAAAGGGGTGTCCGAGGAGCGTACCTATCCAGGGTTAACCTCTACTGGTTAAAAGAGTTAAAAGAGCCACACTTTTATTTTCTTTCCTTTTCAACTTGAAACATTCAGACATTGTGTGACCTGGTTTCTTCCAATAATTGCATAATACAGATCTGCTAGTAATAGAATTGGTATTAAAACTGATGCTTTGAGACTTGACATGCAAATCAAAATTAGACCTTTGATCTCCATCATCAGTACCTGTATGGTTATCTGTATCCCTATAGTCTTTTGATCTATTAAACCTTTTATCATGAGACCTAGACTCTTTGTGGGGCAGTACAAAACCATCAGCACATTCAGCTATTTCGTAAAGGGTGGATAACTTTCTTTCATTTGAGTAAACCTTAATGTTCTCACTAACATGATTCTTAAACTGTTCAATTGAAATAATTTCTCTTAATCTATCAAAATCATCCCTACACTCTGCTGCTTCACACCATTTATGAAACCAATCTGATTGTTCTCTGCTAAATTCTACATATGTATGCTTACCTTGATTTGTCCAACTCGTAAACTTCATCCTATAAGCTTTGTGTGATAATTCATATGAGATTTCATAATCATGTACTCTATAGGTAGGAATAGAAGCATAAACTTTTTGTGCCTTCCACACAAAACTCCCTATAGCATGTAAGCCCAATTTTCTGCTGACCACTTATATTTTTTCGCTTTTGTCTCAAAACATACGAAATATTCATCTAAATCCTTTCCATTAAAAGGAGGCACAAATCAATCTTCATTAAAAATGACTTATCTAGATTTATAAGGATCACTAGAACTAGTCTGCTTAATTTTTTCAAGTTCTAATTCTTTTTTTTTACATTAAGCTCTTGAAGCTTTTTTTCTCTCGCGCTCAACCTCAGCTTCTAATTATTTTTTTCTTAAATGAGCATCTATTCTAAGCCTTTCAAGTTACACAGCAGGTAAATCAGTACACATCAATTCTCTATCCATCGTATCTAACACATCCTGAGGTAACACATCGTCTTCAACCAAATGTTTTACTAACATCTTTAATATCCTCTCACTAAGTTAGATTTCTTGAGATCACTTAACTTCTGAACTTGTGGATCCTCACAAAATTCGTCAAAAAACCTGATGGTATTAAACTCAGACATGTTTGCTGGGGCAGAGTGTAAAATCCGGACGTCGGATGCCGTCCGGGAGAGTAGAAAAACGCTTGTATCACCGGGAAAGACGCGAAAATACACCTTTTTTCTGTGACTGGTAATGTTCACTGATACTTTCTGTTATTTTCTGAATAAATGTTCAAAAAAATATTGGTTTATTTTCATGTTATTGAGAATATCACTTAGTACATAGTGTAATGTTGACGTCCGATTGAGATTATTCTCAATAAAATGAAAAAAAAATCAATATTTTTCGAACATTTATTCAGGAAATAACAGAAAGTATCAGTGAAAATTACCAGTGTTTAAAAAGTGGTGTATTATGGCGCATTTACCGGTGATACAAGCGGTTTTCTATTCTCCCGGACGGCATCCGACGTCCGGATTTTACACTGTGCCAGATTGGAGGAAGCCTTTCTTGCTCCATCAGTATCTAATAAGTAAAGAAACTGAAAGATAGAATACAAACGTGAAAACTTTATTTTCGTTTGACTATAATGATGATTAATTTATGCAATTTTCTATAGCTTTTGCAAAAAATAGAAGAACTTGCAACACAGTTTTCTTTCGTTTCTGTTTTAACTTTCGAGGGCGACTAAATAAAACCCAATTCCATATCATCCCTCTTTTTAAGTTTATATGTTAATAAATGTTACATTCTTAATCCTTCTTGTTCTATAATGACCTTTGATCTATTTCTAATTATGTTTAAGGGGAAACAGGAAGATCTGCTCTTCTAGTCTGTTGTAAGATTCCATCAAAATAGTTATGTTTACGAAAGCTATCTCACAAATTTTTAATATCAGATATAGAGGGAGAAAGAAAATATAGCAAATTGTGAAAAACTATAGTAATTTTACATTATTTTCTTCCTCATTTACAGTGGCAATTCCATTAGATTGAGAGAGAGAGAGAGAGAGAGAGAGAGAGAGAGAGAGAGAGAGAGAGAGAGAGAGAGAGAGAGAGAGAATTATGGACAGCAAATGGTTCTGTTCGCTACTTTTGTTTTTTCCGTAGGTTATGTATGATGCTTATATAAGTACCAGCAGTATTCTTGCAGTTCCAGGTAAAACCAGTTCCAAAGAAAATCCTTCGATCTGGCATGAAAAATTAAATATATACATAAGAATTAAGTGGCATTCGTTGGTTGTTGCAGCCAAAAATTCTAGGTAATCACATCTATAAATAAGTACAGAAACGTAAGCAATTGTAAGCTTGAATAATTGAGGTAAGTAAATTACCGAGTTACTTAAACACAAATCAGTCAGTTTAAACATCAAATGTTGCATAATCGTTTGGAACAGAAAGCAATACAGCAACTCCTTTTACAAATCATTGGTATTTTGCATAGCTAAAACGCACATACCAGAGCTCAAAAACACCTTCAGGGTAGAACTTTCTGGCTAATAATGCTTGGTTATAGATTTACCTTTGTTCGTTAAAGGATGCCACAAATATTACGCCCAAATACACCTCTTTGTCTATCAAATTAGGGACTTAATCATTCTCCAAAATGGCCAGTTTTCTAGTTTTATGGATAACATGACCAAATGCTCAGTAGTATCCTCTTCCTCCCTATACACAACACAAAGGGTATCCTTATAATTTCTGTTTCTATAATTTCTTTTAATTCTTGCACATTTAACCTAGTTTGCATAAATATTACTCTCGCATTAGTGTCAAGTTCACCTATGCAGTCTCTTCTGCCATTACTAGGCCTACTCAAAAACCTCAGTTTGGTCATCTCTGCTTTTCTTGCTTCTATTTTTCTTTCAATTTCATTTGCCTCTTAACTGACTGCAATAATGTTGCCCATACTGAACCCCATTTAGGCAGCCTTAAACAGCCTATCAGGAAAGTTACATTCACCTTCATTGGGCCAATCCAACCATCACTTGACCTGAGACAAGAGGGAATTTTCCCTATTATTATTATTATTATTATTATTATTATTATTATTACTTACTAAGCCACAACCCTAGTTGGAAAAGCAGTATGCTACAAGCCCAGGGGCTCCAACAGGGAAAATAGCTCAGTGCGGAAAGGAAAAAAGGAAAATAAAATATTCTAAGAAGAGTAACAACAATAAATATCTCTTATATAAACTATAAAACCTTTAACAAAACAAGAGGAAGAGAAATAAGATAGGAGAGTGTGCTCGAGTGTACCCTCAAGCAAGAGAACTCTAACCCAAGACAGTGAAAGGCCATGGTACAGAGGCTATGGCACTACCCAAGACTAGAGATTACAGTGCAGTAACCCCTTGGGTGAGGAAGAATTGTTTGGTAATCTGTGTTGTCAGGTGTATGAGGATAGAGGAGAATATGTAAAGAATATGCCAGACTATTCAGTGTGTATGAAGGCAAAGGGAAAATGAACCGTAACCAGAGAGGAGGATCCAATGTAGAACTGTCTGGCCAGTCAAAAGAACCCATAGCTCTCTAGCGGTAGTATCTCAACGGGTGGCTGGTGCCCTGGCTAACCTACTACCTATAGAGGGGGTCGATGTCTAAATATCGACCCCCTACGCTGCGTCAACTGCTAACATTTTCGCCACCACAACGAAAACTGCAGGAGCTCAACGGTCTGTGGAGTCTGGAGCCACGATCATCCCACCCAAGAATGCATTAACACTCACAAGAACGGGTCAGAGACCCATCAGAAGTGTTCCAATTTTGGTGGATCTCACCACGCCGGGAACAGGAGGTGTCCAGAGCAATTTAGAATATTTACAGCACCACAGAGCGTCCCACCTACAACTGCAGCAGCTGCCCCACCACAGCCACCTTAGCCCCAAAGAGCTCCACGTTTCAGGCCGCCATGTAAGACTTCCACTGATCCTAACCCAGTCACCCTGACTCCTGTCACTGCGGTCAAGCTCTTGTGGCTGAGCGACTGCATCTCCATTCCTAAAGTTATGCTCTCGGGGCAGAGCGACTGTACGTCCTTTCTGATGGCCTCTCTTGGTTGTGTTTGCTGTTGGCCAAGCTGATTCTCTTGCATATGTGTCTAGTATCGTTGATTGCCCGAGTTTGAGCAATACAATTGAGAATATTGTCGTGAGCCAAGATCTGGCAAGACCCTGACCACACTGGTTGGGTCTTCCACCTTTGGGGCGATGACTGACTGTTTAAGAGCCCCATCCGTGAATAAAGTCCGGGCAATCTATGCACGCACGCACCTGTCCTTTTATTTTTGGAACAATAATCTAGAGAATTCTGGATCATTCAAGGCTAACATTGCGCAAAGCGACGCTCCAGGAATCCTCTCGAATCATCTTGTTGAACTCACATTCGTCAAACGGCCAGCACCGAAGTACAGCAGTTATGAGAAGTGTCTGGAACACCTGTTCCAGAACACAATGATATTTTGAGTTACAAATACATTAACATATATAAAAATTAATCATTTACTTTTTTTATTTTTACATCACCATATATGAAATAAAACGAACTATTTTATTTTTACATCAATATGCATGAAAAATAAGCCATTTTCAGAAGTTTAGAAACACAATGTACATAAATTTATTGTAAAATATAATACTTAAGAGCACACTTTCATTACAAAATAATAAAGAGCGTTTGCTTACCTTCTGGATTTATTATCAGTCCTAAGAAGGAAGTTGGTAGCGATGCCTTGAATTTTGTTTTGAACTTTGTTTTTGTTGTTTTTTTGAGTAGACAGACGGAGACTGTCTTGACACAAATGCAGTTCTTGAAAGATTGTTTTCCAGATCAATTACTAAGGTTTTACCAGAAAACGTCAATTAGGAGGAAAACATGAATTTTCTTTTAGGGTGTCTAAGACAATAAAGTTGTTAAAGGAAACTTATTATGGGTTCAGTGATGACGTGATTATTAATTGGGGTCTGCAGGGGGAATCTATAAGAGGAAGGGAAGAGCCTTAGGGCGTTAATTTTCTCTCTGGAGTCAACTTGAAGGTTTCAAGAGACTGAGAGGAAAGAAAAGATTAATAGTTTATTACCAATTGTGAACAAGAAAGAAAGAGAAAGAATTTTCATCTATTACTAAGAGGGAAGTTATGTAGTAACTGACTACATCGATGTAGGCGAGAGGTTTCATTCAAGAATTATCTTAACAATGTTTCCAGTGCGGGATGTTCTTTATTATACTTCAAAGTAGATGTTGGAAGTTTCGAACTGATCATTCGAAATCCTCGCCATTTAACTCCACAAACGTTGCGTTAAATTAGGGTAAGACTGGAAGATCTCGCGGGTGTTTTTATGAATGAGTGCTGTCCAATACGTGTCGGTATTGTGGCGTAAATTTCAACCACCTGGTTGGGAAGGAGCGGGTGTCAGAGAAACAAAGTCTTTATTATTTACAATTTACGAAAATGATATTGTATTGTTTTATGCCAGCAAAAATATCGATGTATATGTTTAGAGCCAAGGACTCTCTAGTTTATTAAATTCTGGCAAATTATGGCCTTCAGCCAAAGTATTGAGTTTACCCTTTGATCTGACATAAGACTTTGACCGTTTCTCTATCTTATAGTCGATAAAGAAACTCAATCAAACCCCTTATTGATTAAATAAAGTAAGAGTTCCCGCGCATTTCACAAGGACATGTTAGTTAGACCGGGAGACAATAGTTTTCCTCTAAGCTGTCCTGAACGACCTCGTGCATTTCTACCTAAAGCTCCATCCAACTAAATAAGTACGGTACGCCTATGAGTTAGTGTGTCTCTCTGTCTCTGGCTCCTATATACCGCGATACCAGGTCGGTTCTTTTGTGATTAAGAATTATGTACAGTTGTATCGGTCTGTAAATCTGTCATCCCTGGGGTTAGGGATTTATTTTATGCATCAAATAATGTCTGTAGGCACTGGTATGTGATTTACCCTAGATTCAATAGTGTATTCTCAAAACTTCGTCTTATTTAGTCCAACATGGACTCAGTGTTTCATGAGCACATCTTGCAAACCCCCTAAGGGTGACAAATCTAACTTTATCTTGCCTGACTTGTTATTGTGTTTTTTTTTTTTATTAAATTGTATTTGCTGTAATAAACTTAAAATTGTGATCATATTTTATTGAAACTCTCCTGAATTGTTTTGGAAAGCAAACCTCTTCAAGGCCTTATCATCGGCCCATTCCATCGGGCCTAAAATCATTAGTTTTCAATAAGTCGGAGAAAAATTTACGACAATAGATATCATTACTTGCAAGGAAGAATATAATTAGAGAGACGAATCATACACTGATCCCAGATTGAAGGAACCCAATTAAGGTTTAAAGGACGTTCATATGTGACAGAGGCAAAGGAAATTGAATTTGCCCTCGCAAGCAGGACAGACACTGCTTTAGAGACTGACCATATACATATATGAGATGCACCCAAGCACCTCTCCACCTAACCTAGGACCAGGCAATGGCTGCTGATGACTCAGCAAGGAAGGTGAGGTTGCAGACACTAAAGAAAGTATTCTTTTTGAGTGGGACTTGAACCCCAGTCCTGTGAGTGCCTGGCAAGGACACTTTCAATAGGCCACCACAACTTATAATTACTGGGATTGGATTCCAGCCAAATGAAATAACCAAATAATTCTGGATCTCTTTGGAAGATGCAATAAAGAACAAAGGAATGTGCAAGTTACAAAAAATTTAATTATCGAAATTCAACATTGGTTTCAAAATATCCATCAACCCCTCTGTTAGAGAACCAAGCATTGTTACGGTTGTTACAAATAAAGTAAGAAATGTAACATTGCTTATCAGTCATTTTCTCACAATCAATTAAGATGATTTACAGTAAGTGATGAATGGAATAATTATTTTAATTTATAGAATATTTATTACTTCTTTTATCGCAAGATCAGAGGCAATGTAATTTCAGTTAAAGTAAAGTACACAGCCAAGCTATGAGAGCCTCTGTAGCCCAGTATTTACAACTACATTATATAATTTCAACGCGATCTGATTAAAAGTAGAAACCATGGTATGATGGTTAGGAATATTAGTTGAAGTTGATGTCTAACCCCAGACGTGGGGGTATTCAATAATAATAATAAGTGCGCTATTATTCAGTCCCGTACCTTAAGTTTTCAATCAACATGACCATGCTCTTTATAAAATTCTGATTTTTTGTTCTTCCACTATATATGTAAATTTTTACTAAATTTTCCATACAATATTAAAATTTTCACTCACAATTATGAAAAATAATTAAAAACACAAAAACAAATTAGTTAGAAATTCAAAGTCTACACAACTGAATATAGTGCATAATAAAATAAATAATTTATTGTTTCATTTTACTTAGATTCTGTTACTATTTTGGTTCAGTTTAATCTTTACTTCTGTTATCCTTGCCGGCAGTTATGTCTCGGGGCTGACTGATTGTACATCCTTTCTAAGGGCCTGTCTTGGCTGTGCATGATCTTGGACCAGCTTATTTTCTTACATAAGCTTGCTCTGGGCAGAGCAATACTCTTGAGCAGAGTCTTGTGAGCCAAGATCTGGCAAGACCATGACCACACCGATTGGGTCTTTCACCACGTCCGGGAATAATGTCCAGGCGCACGCATGCACATGTACTTTTATATCAGTAACAACAGGATACTCTAGAGGATTCTGGATCATTCAAGACTAACATTGCGCAATAGCGACGCTCCAGGAACCCACTCTCGAATATTTCTGTTGAACTCACGTTCGTCTAGAACTCCCGTTCCAGAACATAATGATATTTTGAGTTACAAATACATTACCATATATAAAAACAATTTGTTTTATTTTTATATGAACATATATGAAATAAAACGAATTATTTTATTTTTACATATTTGAAAAAATAAGCCATTTTCTCAAGTTTTGTAGTACAATGTACATAAATTTAACGTAACATATAACACTTAGGAATATAAATTCATTACAGATTAATAAATGGCCTTGGCTTACGGTCTGAATCTGTAATTAGTCCTGAAAAGGAAGTTGGGAGTGATGCCTCGAATTTAGTTTTTGTTGTTGTTTTGTTTTGATGGCGGTAGACTCTGTCTTGAGAAAATTGCAGTTCTTGAAAGATTGTTTTCCAGATCATTTATTAAGGTTTGACAAGAAAATGCTCTTGTTCAATCAGGGCCCTCGCATACCTAGCTGCCACCCCAGGGCAAGGTTCCTAGTGACAACCCCCACCCCCTCCCCCGCTCCCACATCTACATTCAGCCCTAACCCACCAGTTCCAAATCCACCCCTCTTTTGAATTACTTTGCTGCCCAATGCCCTTTATAGAGGAACCTAACTATACTGCAAGGCCTAGTAACATGGTATCAAAATATATAATAACATTAATTACACTGGTGAAAAACTATTTTATATCAAGTGACTTACAAAATTACAAAGTAAACAGCTCTTAATTTTTGCTTCATAAATACACATTAACAGCAGTGAAGACTTTGAAGTAAACGAAAATAAATTGATTTCAAAACAAAGTTCCATCAGCCATACAGAAATATTCAACCATAACATAATAATAGTGTTAAGAAGAAAATACATAAATACTTTCCATTATTTGGTAGAAAATAGATTATAATATATATATATATATATATATATATATATATATATATATATATATATATATATATATATATATATATATATATATATATATATATATATATATATAGATAGATATATATATAGATATAGATATATATATATATATATATATATATATATATATATATATATATATATATATATATATATATATATATATATATAATCTTCCTTACCACGAAGATAACTCAATATATGGTAGTCTACATAAGGAAACTTGAAAGAAGTGTATATGTAGAAATGCTCAATGGTCCTCCTCTTGTAGCGTTTATTATGCAAAGAAAATATGCACACTTTTGTACATACAGGAAAGGTTTCAAATCGTAAAAAAAAGGAAAAAAAAGATAAAGATAAACTATCACCACCCAATTTTTGCCTGTGGGGTAGTAATAGTATATTTTTATCCTTTTTTCCTTTTTTTTTTTGACAATTTGAAGCCTTTCCTGTATGTACAAACGCGTGTATTATTGTTTTGCATAATAAACGCCCCAAGAAGAGGTTCATTGGAAGACGAAACTAAACAACATTTCTACATATACACTTCTTTTCATTTTCCTTAGCGTGTTGCGAGTTGATGTCCGCTTGAAGGTTATCTCTCAGTTAGGCTTTTCCTCTTCATTCTTGCAGTTAATGCAGGAGGGCTTTTTGTGGTGTGAGGTCACAATATTCACAGGGTCTTTCAATATTATTTTATTTCATCACCCAATTTGCTTTATACCCCAGCCTGAGTCTGTGGATGAATATAGCCTGCTCTCCTGGCATGTGTCTGTCAATGGGGGAGGCACTAGGTCCGTGACCCATGTGTACCTATACTCTGTGTATGTGTCTGGTGCTTTTGGCTAGCTCATCTGATTTCTTATTCCCTGGTATTCCAATGTGACTGGGAATGCAATTGAGAGTCACAGGTCTGCCTCTTTAATTCCGCTGATGTAGGAGTGCTTTGATATCAGCTAGTAGAGCCTTGGTTTCTTTGTTCTTTTCCTATTGCAAGGCATGCATTGAGGATCTTGAGTCAGTATGAATGACTACAGGTTCTTCATTTTCAATCGAGTGTTTTAGTGCTTGTTTTATTACAACAAACTCTGTCTGCACGGTGGAGGCATTGTTGAATGCTCTCCAGCAGGCCAAAAAGTTATTGAAATATACTGCAGCTCCTGTTTTCCGAATACCAGGATCTACGGTACTGTCAGTGTAGTAGGTGTGCGCCCCTGCCGGTTTTGTACTCCTGACTGTTTCCTGGGCTAGAGTTCCTAGTTCCTCCATTGTGCAGTTCATATACTTATCCTTGCTTGATAGATTGCCCTGCCTTCTGCTGGACACGGGCTCTTGCGTTGGCAGTGCATAGGGACATGTATCCGTGTGTGTGTGTAAATATTTATGTTAAATCTTGATTATAGTCTTATTTTCTGTTTGTTGAATATCATTTTCATAATGCTGTTAATTTTTTCCTATTGTTTAAAAAACTTTATGAGTAGATTATGCATAATCTACGTTGTGTACAATAGATGAACGTAACAGAATTTGGGGCCTGGCTGGGAGCTAAATTTTAGTCTTCAGGATGCGTTTTATACGTTATAGATATATTCTGAGTGATGATCTGTCTGTAGTTTCAGTCTTCTTGAAGTCTTTTAAATGTTAAAGATATATTCAGAGCAATAACCGTTCTTTAATTTTAGTCTTCTGGAAGGGTTATTAACATGATAGACGCATTCTGAGCGATGATCTTTCTAAAATTTTTGTCTTCTGGAAGCCTTTTGAACATTATAGATGCATGTGGGATTTTGTACTTTGGTAGGAAGTTCTATTAACCATAATAATTACCTGGAACATAGATGAAGTATCGTTAGTAATTATTTCTCAGCTGATCCCATCTGACGTCGTCGAATATAGCTTGATGGGTAATAATACGTTGGTATTATAAAATATACCTTTAATATATAAAAGACTACATTATGAACTTCACTTTGTGACAGCTGACTTTTAAATGTTAAAGATATATTCAGAGCAATAACCGTTCTTTAATTTTAGTCTTCTGGAAGGGTTATTAACATGATAGACGCATTCTGAGCGATGATCTTTCTAAAATTTTTGTCTTCTGGAAGCATTTTGAACATTATAGATGCATGTGGGATTTTGTACTTTGGTAGGAAGTTCTATTAACCATAATAATTACCTGGAACATAGATGAAGTATCGTTAGTAATTATTTCTCAGCTGATCCCATCTGACGTCGTCGAATATAGCTTGATGGGTAATAATACGTTGGTATTATAAAATATACCTTTAATATATAAAAGACTACATTATGAACTTCACTTTGTGACAGCTGACTCCCAAGTGCATATGGAGCGTCTTACACAAATCTCATAAACCAAAACATTGCTAAACAAAAGAGCATCGCTCTGAAAAGACTTAAATCCTACTCCAGTACAAATCATAAAGAATCACATCTTATCTGAGGTAATCAACAAATGTTTGAATCCTAATACCAAAACAAATCATTACTCTTATGCATAAAGCATGACATGTCTTATTCATGCAATATGATGCAATGTTGCGCAATACCTGAAACACTTGAAATAATATAGTACATTGTTACAATAATACATAACAGTCTCCTCCCCCTTAACTTGACATTGTAAAAATATTCATAAATCTAATCTCTCAGGGGGCTTTCCTCTGTTAATCCTACTAGGAAGCACTTTAACCTCATCTTGTACTGGTACATGAATTGGTTCTGAATCTACATCGGATGTTGGACCATCTTGGTTAATACTTGACTCATTTGATCTAACTACTTCTTTAAGTTTCTCATCTCTAACATTCACATGCTCTACTGTCTTTCTGTTTAACGGCTGTAATTGATCAACATGACGTTTTACAACATTATCACCAACACGAACATCATAATGTAAATTTCCTATCTCTCTTACAATCTCTCCTGGTACCCACTTCGCTGGATTGTTGTACGATCTTACCATGACATCAGACAAAGGTAAAAAAGGTCTTACATTAGGAAGCTTTGCTACTTGTTTATACCCTTTATCTTCTAAATCACTTTGCAAACTTGGATACAACAAATCTAACTCACACCTTATCCTCCTTCCCATTAACAAATTTGAGGGTGCCACGCCTGTTGTGCTGTGCGGCGTTGTTCTATAAGACAATAAAAATTTTGACACATGCAAAAATATATTACCTGCATTTGCCTTTCTACACTTCATATTGTGTTTAAACGTTTGAACAAATCTTTCAGCCTCTCCATTAGTGGATGGATGATATGTAGCTGAAAATGTATGCTTTATACCATTGACATTACAAAATTCTTTAAACTCTTGTGAGGTAAATTGTGGACCATTATCTGCAACAATTCTTTCTGGAATACCATGCGTTGAAAAAATTTGCATTAACTCTTTTATTGTGGCGTAAGACGTTGTCGTCTTCATTGGGATAATTTCTGGCCACTTACTCTAAGCATCTTTACTATCAAAAACAAATAATTCAAAAAAGGACCTGCAAAATCTATATGCACTCTTTGCCATGGATACCTGGGTAACTCCCACGGGTGCATTCTAGCAAATTGAGGATTGTTTTGTTGCATAACACAATTCATACAATTCTTTATATAACATTCCACATCTTTATCTACACCTGGCCACCATACAAAAGTTCTCGCAATTGACTTTGATCTTACAATACCTTGGTGATCAGCATGTATTTCAGACAAAACCTTATTTCTCAGTGAATTAGGAATAACTACCCTGGAACCTCTCATCACTATTCCTTGTGTCACACTCAGTTCATACCATATATCCTTATACGGTTTACAATTTTCCTCCTTTCCACATAAGTCCCTACCTGTCATTAAACTCTCCAAAACCTTACTAAGTACTGGGTCTTGCTTGGTACTGTGTGCTACATCTTTTGCAGTTATTAGTACATTATATACAGAAATTAACAGAACACCGTCATCATACTCTTCTGGAGCTTTGTCTACGGGTAATCTGGATAAAGCATCTGCATTACCCATATTTGATGTTGGACGGTATTCTATATCATAGGGGTACGCTGATAACATAACTGCCCAACGTTTTAGTCTTGCAGCTACCAACGTAGGTAAACTTGCTTTTGGACCCAATATTGCTAATAAAGGTTTATGATCTGTAACAAGTGTGAACTTTTTCCTACCATAAAGATACATATGGAATTTTTTAACTCCATAAACTAATGCTAAACCTTCCTTTTCTATTTGAGAGTAATTCCTTTCTGCCTTGTTCAATACTCTAGAAGTGAATGCAATTGGTTTTTCTGTTCCATCTGGCATTACATGAGATAATACTGCACCTAAACCTATGTTTGATGCATCACATATTAATTTAACTGGTAAATCAATTTGATAATGTACTAAGAATGTAGGTGATGTTATTTCCTGCTTGATTCTTTCAAAAGATTCCTGACACTCTTTTGTCCACTTCCATTCTACACCCTTATTCAACAGATTATACAATGGATGTGCAATTGTAGACAAATTCTGAATGAAATTCCCATAAAATGTTACTAAACCTAGAAATGATTGTAATTCCTTAAAATTTTCTGGCACTTTTGTTGATTGTACAGCTTTAATCTTCTCTTTAGTTTTGTGAATACCCTTGCCATTTATTACAAAACCTAAGTATTTCACTGAATCAACTTCTAAAATACATTTGTTCTTATTTACTCTAATATTATGTTCCTTCAACTTCTTCAGAACTGTTCGCAATCTTTCTCTATGTTCTCTTGTGTCTTTACCCGCAATTAAAATATCATCTATAAAAATGAATACTCCTTGCATTCCTGAAAAAATCTTATCCATAGTTTGTTGCCATATAGCTGGACTACTTGCAACTCCATAAGGTAATCTCTTTGGCCTAAACAAACCTAAGGATGTATTTATGGTACATAATTCTTGTGAAGTTTCATCCATGGGAAGCTGTTGAAATGCTTGTCTTAAATCTAATTTAGAAAAAAACACTGCATCCTGACATAGTTGCAAACATGTCTTTTGGATTTGGTAAGGGATGTTGAGCTACTTGCAGTTGTGGATTTAACGTTACTTTGTAATCTCCACATAACCTAACCTGTCCACTTTCCTTCACAATAGGAACTAATGGTTAGCCCAATCTGAATATGTAACCTTTTCCCAAGAACCTTCACTTTCTAATCTCTTGATTTCTGTTTCAACTGCACTTTTCAATGCATACGGTACTGGTCTCGGAGCAAAAAATCTAGGAGAATTGTCAGGTTTCAAAACTAAAATTGCCTTTGCGTTCTTTACTGTACCTATTTTATCTTCAAATACGTCTTGAAACTCTGATAGGATATCATCCATAGACATTTCATTTTTGTTTTCATCTTGTCTACCTGCAACTTTCAAAATACTAGGCCAATCTAACTTTAAATACTATAGCCAATCTAAACCTAGCAAAGTTTGTCCATTACCTTTTACTACTGTTAATGGAATTCTCTCTAATTTCTGTTCTTTGTACTGTACTTCTACGTTCGAAGCACCTATTACCTGAATATCAAAACCATTATAACTTTTCAAAACTCTAATTGTACCTTCTAATAACAAATTAGGAATGGTTTTAGCCATTTTCTCAGACATAATTGATACATCGGCTGCTGTGTCAACTTGCATCAAAATTGGTTTACCATTTATGATTACTTCTACCATATGTTTCTTTGCACCTTTGTTGACTGAATTTATGTGAAATGCAAAATCAGTTTCTGAACTAACCTGATTATCATGAACATTTTCCTCATTATTCTCTTGACCCATAGTATCAACTGTAGCATTTATTTTCTTTGCGTACTGTTTAGGAAATCTACAAGCAGTTGCAAAATGACCTAGCTTTCTGAAATTCTGGCATGTCTGTCCAGTAGCAGGGCATTTCTTTGCTTCGTATGCAAGATGATCAGTTTTACCACACCTAAAACACTTGGGTTTTTCCTGTTGTTTCTGTGTATAAGCCTGATTCTGATATTTATGAACATTAGTGTTAGGCACTTTTCTATGACTAGGCTTTGTCATATTCCTTCTCTGATTCTCATTGGTTTTCCACTTGGAACCTACTGTATTAATTTTAGAATTTTCCATTCTATTGCTTGTAGAACTACCTATTATGTGACTTTGCCTATTTGATGTTTCTAAAGCTCTGCCTGTTATCAATACCTTTTCTAATGTTAAATCTTTATCTTGCAATAATTTCTTTCTTAGCTCTTCTGATGTGCAATGTGCAATTACTTGATCTATGATAACATTTTCTAACTCTAGAAATTCACATGAAACGGCTAAATTCTTTAGTCTAGTCACAAATGCATCTAAACTTTCATTTTCTTTCTGATAAGCTTGCGCTGAAAACTGGTATCTTTCAAAAAATTTATTGACTTGAGGAGCAAAATATGTGGAAAGAGCCTTAATTGCAGCTTCACTTGTGTCATCTGTAGGCTGCAAAGTCTTAAACACTTCCCGAACTTCCCTACCTGCTGTATGAAGTAATAATGCCTTCTTTTGTGCATCCTTCATGTTCCCTAATGCTTCTAAATAAATCTTAAATTCCTCACACCACTGTTGCCATCGTGTTGCAACAGAATTAGGCTCAGCAGTGACGCTGAAAGCTTGAGGGGGTTCTATATTAAAAGGCATTTTGTTTGCTTACCTTAATAACTGTGGTAGGTTAAGTTACTCTTCTGCAGTCACAAGTATACTTCCTACCTACCCAATTTTAAATTTCACCCTTTTTGTGTATTTGATGAAATTCCTATTCTGCTGCCGGTAAAATCTTCATTGGGCGATTTTACTCTTGTTTCCCGATGTACAAAGACCTTCTCTTGTGCTGGCCGTCCTTGTACATAGGCTCCAATGCTTCTCCCTGCTTGCTTCTCCCTGCTTGTCCGTCGTCCTCAAACGTCGCCACTGTGGGATTTTGTACTTTGGTAGGAAGTTCTATTAACCATAATAATTACCTGGAACATAGATGAAGTATCGTTAGTAATTATTTCTCAGCTGATCCCATCCTCGTCGCCACTGTGGGATTTTGTACTTTGGTAGGAAGTTCTATTAACCATAATAATTACCTGGAACATAGATGAAGTATCGTTAGTAATTATTTCTCAGCTGATCCCATCTGACGTCGTCGAATATAGCTTGATGGGTAATAATACGTTGGTATTATAAAATATACCTTTAATGTATAAAAGACTACATTATGAACTTCACTTTGTGACAGCTGACTCCCAAGTGCATATGGAGCGTCTTACACAAATCTCATGAACCAAAACATTGCTAAACAAAAGAGCATCGCTCTGAAAAGACTTAAATCCTACTCCAGTACAAATCATAAAGAATCACATCTTATCTGAGGTAATCAACAAATGTTTGAATCCTAATACCAAAACAAATCATTACTCTTATGCATAAAGCATAACATGTCTTATTCATACAATATGATGCAATGTTGCGCAATACCTGAAACACTTGAAATAATATAGTACATTGTTACAATAATACATAAAAATGCATTCTGAACAATTATCTTTTTGTTATTCTAGTTTTCTTGGAGCATTTTAAATGTTACGCATGTATTCTGAGTAATGATCTTTCTGTTATTTTAGTCTTTTATAAATGTTTCAAACGTTATAAATGCATTTGGAGTAATGTTTTTCCTGTAATTTTAGTCCCCTGAGTCCTGGATGTGTTTTAATCATTATAGATTTGTTCAGAATGATTATGTTTTTGTAATTTTATTTTTTAGAGCGTTTTCAACATATTAGATGCATTCTGAACAATGATCTTTTTGTAATTTTTGTCTTCCGGATGCATTGAAACATTATAGATGGAATCAGAGCAAGGTTTGTAATTCCAATATCGTATTTTGTCACTTTTATAATATAGCCAGCGAACATGTCAGAAATTAATACCATCGGGTTTTTTGAAGAATTTTGTGAGGATCCACATGTTGAGAAATTAAGTGATCTCAAGAAATCTAGCTTAGTGAGTTTAGACAAACATCTTAAGCTTAATGTTAAAAATTCAATGAAGAAAGGGGATATTGAACATCTGTTAGTTAAACCTTACGTTAAAGACGATGTGCTATCTCAGAATGTGTTAGATACAATGGATAGAGAATCAGTGTGTTCTGATTTACCTGCTGTGGAACTTGAAAGGCTTAGAATAGAAGCTCGTTTAAGAGAAAAAGAATTAAAAGCCCAGACTGAGCGTGAGAGAAAAAAAGTAGAGTTAAAACGTGAGCAATAAGAAGCAGAATTAAAACTTGAACAATTACAAGGGAGGAGAGAGCCAAAGATAGGGGAGCTCAGATAAAGCTTCATGAGCCTGATGCTCAAAAAGAGTTAGAACTTGAAAAATCTAAGCTGACTAGTTCTAGTTATCCTCATAAATAAAGGTAAGTCATTTTCTCATGAAGATAGAGTTGTACCTCCTTTTAATGAAAAGGATTTTGATGAATATCTAGCCTGTTTTGAGAAAAAATCTAAGAAATGTAAGTAGCCAGCAGAAAGTTGGGCTTAGATGTTATCTGCGGTTTTGTGTGGTAGGGCTCAAAAAGTTTAGGCTACTATTCTTGAGTATAGGGTACAATATTATGAAATCTTGGAAAATGTTTTTTTTTTTTTTTCACAAGCCTATGAATTAACATCCAAAGCTTATAAGATGAAGTTTAGGAGTTGGACAAAGCAAGAAAAGCAGACATTTGTAGAATTTAGTAAAAAACAATCAGATTGGTATGATAAATGGTGTAAAACAGCAGTGTAGGGATGATTTTGTAGAAAAATGCAAATCCCTGTGCATTTTACTTTTTTCGTAAATGATATGAATTGTTTGGTTGTGGTAAATTTCGATGTTTAAGTTGTTTGCTCGGGAATGGTTTGATTCTTTTTTTTTTTTTTTTTTGAAAAAGCAAATGCATTTACTTAGCATACTTTAAACTACCTCTTGGGACAATTTTATAGAAAGAAAAAGCCATTCTTGAGCGATGTATTTAAGTTTTACCTGGTTGTTCTCTGCTTGACGCAAGGCTGGGAAAACCGTTGTCGGCGGTGAATGATCTGAAGAAGGGAATATGGAGAGGCCAGCTTGAGAAGCGCAGCAAGGCAGTCTTCTCCTGAATTTGAAGAAATTTTCTTGAAGCCAAGAGACAATGGCTGTCATTCATTAGTGGGAGATCGGAGGCTCTGGACTTAGCCGCTCATGGATCACGTCATCGTCTGACCACTTAATACTACTCATGACCTCAAATAGAGAGAAGAAAAGTAGAGTTAAAATATGAGCAATTAGAAGCAGAATTGAAACGTGAACAATTACAAAGGAGGATGAAGCCAAAGATAAGGGAGCTCAGATAAAGCTTCATGAGCGTGATGTTTAAAAAGAGTTAGAACTTGAAAAATCTAAGCTGACTAGTTCTAATTATCCTCATAGATATAGGTATGCTAACCCATGGAGATATGCCGAGCATATGCCAATCACGACTGGAAAAATCTACATCAGTGAAAGGGTTGGCTCTATCTTGCTGGAATAAGTGGAATTCTTCCCGAATTTCGAGGCTTATCCGGACTGTTACGTCCGGCTCAGGTCCGAACCAGCCTCAAAGGAAGAGACCGAACCGAAGGAGGTTATCATGTTCGATCTCGCGAAGGCCCAGGCTATGTTAGCCCAGGCGATGAAGAGTAGGGGTTTCACCAACTCCAAGATGCCGGCGGTTAGCAAGAAGCATCCAACCTTCGTTGCGCCGAATGCTGCGACTTTCCCCTTCATCGGAAAGGCCTTCACAGCAGTCTTAAAGGCAATGGAGGAAGGGAAACCTTACCCTGCACTGGAGGAGTGCAACCCTTCTCCCTTACTATTCCTCCCGATGATAGGCACTGGAAAGACGTCCAGTCAACCTTCACGGTAGGGAATCTAGAGCCTGACGTAGCCGGTCGTCAATTTAATGAGGACCTCCCAAGGGTAAATGACCACCTCCTTCGTAGGGAACAGGATACGAAGGAGAGGCTTGCCGCGTCTCTGTCCCACCAGGTACAGCTAGAACTTATGGCCGGAGATACTAGAGTCCCGGACTTTTATATGGTCCTAGCCAAATCGCACTTGGCAACGGTGACGAAGGACTTATATAGCTTCACCAGGGCTCGCAGAGCCTGTCGTGAATTCGTGTTCACCAACGCGACGGTGAAACACGAACCCCGGAGGCTGATTTCATCCAATATCTGGGGTAAGTATCTCTTTGCTTCCTCTCTGGTGAAAGAGATTGTAGACAAAGCCGCCACGGAGAATAGGAACCTTCTCCACAAGTGGGGCCTGTCAAGGAAGAGGAAATCCTCTCAGGACGATGGCCCTCAGCCTAAGAGGAAACTTCAGAAGCCGAAGCCCCAGCAACGTCAACAGAGACGACAGTTTCCGGGTACCGCTACTCCCCAAGTGGCCATACAGCCACAACAGACCTTTCAGTTGGTCCCCCAACCAGTGGTGTCGCAGTCACCGGTCTTTACCCCTGCGTATGAGCAACACTCTACTACCTTTCATCCCAGAGGTAGGGGCTCAAGCAGAGGTTCCAGCACAGATTCTTCTCGCCGTCCCTCCAGAGGCAGAGGAGGAAGGGGAGCTAGTGGCCGAGGTGGCAAACCCTCGGGACACCAGAAGCAATGAAGTACTTCCGGTGGGAGGAAGACTCCGCCAATTCCAGGATCGTTGGACCTTCGGTCCCTGGGCGCAAAGCATCGTCAAGAAGGGACTAGGCTGGAGCTGGACTCAACCACCCCCAGCCTTCCAGCAATTCTTCCAACAGTCAACCCCCCTCCTGGAAGAATATGTCCTAGAACTCTTGAACAAGAAGGTGATCAGGAGGGTAAAGTCAACCAGGTTCCAAGGGAGACTATTTTGCGTTCCCAAGAAGGACTCCGACAAATTCAGTGTCATTCTAGACTTATCCCCTCTCAACAAGTTCATTACGAACAACAAGTTCAAGATGCTGATTCTGCAACAAATAAGGACCCTTCTGCCTCAAAGGGCCTACACGGTCTCCATAGACCTGGCGGACGCCTACTGGCACGTTCCAATGTATCATTACGCTTCCTCCTACCTAGGATTTCGACTCCAAAGGAAAAGTTACGCCTTCAGGGCCATGCCCTTCGGGCTCAACGTGTCTCTACGGATCTTCACCAAGCTGGCAGACGCCATCGTCCAACAACTCCGTCTTCAGGGCGTCCAAGTGATGGCCTACCTAGACGACTGGCTAGTCTGGGTGACATCGCCCAAAGATTGTGTAAGAGCCTGCAACAAAGTCACCCAGTTCCTAGAGCATCTGGGATTCAATATAAACACCAAGAAATCTCGCCTCTCTCCAGCTTAGAAGTTCCAATGGTTGGGAATCCATTGGGATATTCAGTCACACCGCCTTTCCATCCTACAGAAGAAAAGGAAGGAAATAGCAGGGTCTGTCAGAAGACTTCCAAAATCCAAACGGATCTCAAGAAGACAGCAGGAACAAGTTCTCGGCTCTCTACAGTTCGCCTCTCCGACAAACCCAGTGCTTCGCGCACAGCTAAAGGATGCCGCGGGAGTCTGGAGACGTTTCGCATCCATCGCTCGAAGAGACCTCAAGAGACGGCTTCCAAACAGACTTCGCTCGCTTTTAAAGCCTTGGTCGGGAGCAAAGGCCCTGAAAAGATCCATTCCTCTTCAACACCCGCCTCCATAGATCAACATCCACACTGACGCTTCGCTGGAGGGTTGGGGAGGTCACTCCCACCAACGATAGGTTCAAGGAACATGGTCTCCCCTATTCAAGACATTTCACATCAACATCTTGGAGGCCATGGCGGTTCTTTTCACCCTGAAGAAACTCTCCCCGCCTCCCTCGATCCACATTCGTCTGACTCTGGACAACTCAGTGGTAGTCAGATGTCTCAATCGTCAGGGCTCGAGATCGCCCCAGATAAATCAGGTACTTCTTCCGATCTTTCGTTTGGCAAAAAAGAAGAAATGGCACCTGTCTGCAGTTCACCTACAAGGATTCCGCAACGTGATGGCGGACGCTCTATCAAGGACAAGCCCAATAGAGTCGGAATGGTCTCTAGACACAAGGTCATTCTCTTTCATCTCTCACCAAGTCCCGGAACTTCAGATCGATCTCTTCGCGACGAGCGACAACAATCAACTTCCTCGATATGTGGCCCGGTACGAGGACCCCAAGGCAGAAGCAGTGGATGCCATGTTACTGGATTGGAACAGATGGTCCAGGATATACCTGTTTCCTCCCCCCAACCTTCTGCTGAAAGTCCTCTCCAAACTGAGAACCTTCAAATGGAGAGCGGCCCTAGTGGCTCCCAAGTGGCCCTGGAGCAATTGGTACCCTCTGGTTCTGGAGCTGCAGCCCACGCTGATCCCCCTACCGGGCCCAGTTCTCTCTCAATAAATACAGAAGTCGACTGTCTTCGCTTCATCACTGAAAGTCAGGGACCTCCATCTCATGATTTTCTCTCCTTAGCCGCAAAGAAAAGGTTTGGAATCTCGAAGAAAAGTTTAGACTTCCTCGAGGAATACAAGACTGAATCTACTAGACGGCAATACGAATCTTCCTGGAGAAAGTGGGTCTCTTTCGTCAAGGCGAAAAATCCTACGGAAATCACCATTGATTTTTGTATGTCCTTCTTCATTCACCTTCATGGACAAGGCTTAGCAGCCAACACGATTTCCACATGCAAATCGGCTTTGACTAGACCACTCCTGTACGCCTTCCAGATTGATCTGTCCAGTGATATCTTCAATAAATTGCCAAAGGCATGCGCTAGACTACGCCCAGCACCTCCGCCAAAACCTATCTCCTGGTCCCTGGACAAGGTGCTCCATTTTGCCTCTAACCTGGACAACAATTCATGCCCTCTAAAGGACTTGACTCAAAAAGTTATCTTCCTTTTTGCTCACGCCTCGGGAGCCCGAGTCAGTAAAATAGTGGCATTATCAAGAGAAGAGGGTCATGTCCTATTCGCAGATACAGGAGAACTTACCCTCTTCCCTGATCCGACGTTTCTCGCTAAGAATGAACTACCCACCAAGAGATGGGGCCCTTGGAGAATCTGCCCCCTGAAGGAAGCTGTCTCTCTATACCCAGTGTAGAGTCTTAAGGTCTATCTTCAAAGAACTTCAGACTTCGGTGGAGGACAACTCTTCAAAGGAGAAACATCGGGTAGCGATCTGTCACTGAAACAACTAAGAGCGGATCCTGACAGTACACCCGCAGGTCACGATCCTAGGAAAGTTGCTTCTTCTCTGAATTTCTTCCAGAGTATGGATTTCGAAAGCCTCAAGAGCTTCACAGGATGGAAATCATCGCGCGTTTTCTTCAAGCACAACGCAAAGCAAGTGCACAAAGTCAAACATTTCGTGGTAGTCGCAGGTAGTGTTATGAAACCTGCTGTTTAACTCTGCATAGAACAGCGAGTTACTTGGGACTGTAACTCTCCGGGTGTCTGTGTTGACCCTATGGTGATACATAGTGATTTCATGGACACTTAGTGTTTCTAATAGACTGTTCTTACCAAGGTGAAAATGTCATAGACTTTACATGAGTGCCACATGCTTTAGAGCATGATGTGTTTTCTTTGAAAAAGACTGACGTTCCTCTGGAACTTGTGTTTCTGGAAGTGAAAATTCTTTTCAGATTCAAGATTGAAGTCTTTATTTCCTATGTACATTATTCTTTATAATTTTGAATAAACTTTTCATTTACTATTGCAATTGTTATCACAATAATCTGCAATTGTTGAAATAAAATTTCTATTTTATTACATGTGCGTCTCTCTCAGCTCTTATTATTTATTATGAAATATATGATTGTCATAGTTTCGTTTACCCCTTTCTTTCTGAAAGAGAAGAATAATACATATATAACTGTATTATATACTCACATATGCTTTGATAATATTCCTACCTGAATATTAACCTTCATCCTGCCTTCGAGACCAGATTGATTTATCCTCCAGGGAGTGTAGTAATTGTTAATCACTTACCTATGATTAATAATATTCCTACCCGAATATTAACCTTATTTCTTGTCTCCGAGTCCTGCACGAACTCTCCATAGAGTGAGTAGCTCTTCAATGATCGCTTCGAGATATTAGTATGGTCCACCAGCACTTCTCTGCCAGGGGGGCAGGAAGCTAGTTCTTCACGGAATCTCTAGTAGGACATGTTTGATACCTCTATTCGAAGCCCTTGGCACTTGCATAAAAAGGGGGAAAATTTCCACGATACATTAATTCTCTGGTACACTTCCATCAGGACGTCATGGCTTGAGCCCAAAAAAACGGATTTTGAGCGAAGCGAAAAATCTATTTTTGGGTGAGATAGCCATGACGTCCTGATGGACCCTCCCGTCTATTCTAGTCCAGCCTTTAAGGCTCCGCCCTGACCTGCTGTATCATGGATATTAGCAAGAAGCTGGCATCAGGATGAGGACGGACGTGACGTCATTTAGCAATGGCGCCCGTTTGTTTACGTCTCGATTACCAAAAGCAGCCACGGATGAGTGTAATTGTGGAACGGCACCCCAGTTATTCTCCACCTTTCCATATCGAAGTGTTAACTCTATATGGGGTGCAGATAGCTATGTGGCGTGTTAATACATGCGTCCCCTGTTGATATACGATATCCTAGAGGGAAACCTTTAGGGTACTCGCACCAGAAGTTAGAATTCTGTGATAACCTTTAGTTTAATTCTCTGGGAATATCCACTGTAGTTAAATATACTCTAGGAAGCTACTGAAGGAACCTTTCATCAGGACGTCATGGCTTGAGCCCAAAAATATATATATATATGTATATATGAAACCGTGTTGTGTGTATATACCAGGAATCTATATCTTGTGCACAATCATATCCATTTTGATGTATCTATATCTTTACCAATGTAAAAAATATTCTTACTCAGTTACTAATGAACAATAATATCAATTATAATATATCTGTATCTTTAACAAAAGTAACAACTATTCTTTAACAATTTACCAATTTGTGCAAACGTTTTTTTTTTTTTTTGTGGTACCTCATAATCATTTACTAGCATTATGCCATATATACCATACATGGATCTGTATTTTCCATTTATTTTTCTTTGTTTATGACTATGTCTGTTAGGTATGTGTTATTTTTTTTACATATAGCCTAGTTTTTTGCTTATTATTCCTTAATCACTTGTTTATGGCTAAACTAAATGCACATTCAGTCAAACTCCTAGGAAACGTATTTTAACGTAACTTTCAATGTTCAATGCTTGAATGGTAGCTGTCCATGCTTTTATGTCCAAGTCATAACAGAGTGTGAAACTAGACCCTGCTAAGAAATGCTGGGAAAGCATTGCATGAATAAACATTTATGTATGTCTTTTAAACAAGTCACAACGCCTCCCGTGGGAAGCAGTTGACCTATTGAGCCCTACCAGAATCACCTGACTTCCGGCCCTAAGGCTATGTGATCATTTCACTTTGTATTTATATAAAGCGCTGAGAGAGCTAGTGTTATTTTATCGACGCGAGCCTATTGTAAATCAGTTCTATTCATATTTTCATACGGAATGGTCATCCGACCAAACCATCCATACTCCAGTGATGGAGCTATCAATAAATTGTTGAAAGTTAACCTAAAACTTTGACTTATTCTAAGAGGACACGTACAAGTCTAATATTTCTATATCACATTGAGGAGACATGAGGATTGAACCACAATGTGTACGTACAACATTCGTACACTAACATATGTCATAGGTTGGCCAGAAAACCATCCACCCCTCGAGATACTACCACTAGATAGTTATTGAGCCCTTTGACTGGCCAGATAGTAGCCTTATACATTGGATCCCTCTATCTGGTTACAACTAATTTTATTCCTTTGCTTACTCATACTTCTCTGTCATCATTCATCTGACAACACCGAGATTACCAAACCATTCTTCTTCTTTGAAGGGGTTAACTACTGCATTGCAATTGTTCAGTAGCTAATTTCCTCTTGGTAAGGGTAGAAGAAACTCTTTAGCTATGGTAAGCAGTTCTTCTAGGGGAACGACACTCCAAAATCAAACCATTGTTCTCTAGTCTTGGGTAGTGTCATAGCCCCTGTACCATAGCCTTCCACTGTCTTGTATTATAGCTCTCTTGTTTGAGAGTACACTCAGGTACGTTGTTCTATCTTATTTCTCTTCCTCTTGTTTTTTTTATATTTTTTGAAGTTTTTATAGTTAATATATGAAAGATCTAATTTAACATTGTTACTGTTCTTAGAATATTTTATTCTCATTGTATATTATTTCTCTTGCTGTTTAATTGTATCCTACTTTCCTTTCCTCACTGGGCTTTTTTCCTTATTGGAGTTGTACCAACCATGTGTCACACGATAGTACATAGTAACGGCATTTCATTTTGTGTATATATTATGCTCGTATATTCCCTCTTCCCTCGCACTAAAAAGAACCTGAAATAACATGCATGTATCTCCCACCATTAACTGTTAGCTGATGCGGTGTCAGTTGAACAGGAAATTTCCTGTTGCATTGAACCTGAAATAATGTGTCTATTTTTCTCACCGTTAACTGAAACCGGTGCAGTGTTGGCTGAACAGGAAATTTCTTGTTGTATCGAGTTTTTATATATAAAGGAGAGTGTTCTGTAGTAAAGTTACTCAGTTGCTTTCATCCTGCCTTTGATTCACAACCTTCTCTCAGCACGTCATATTGGTGACCCCGGAAGTCGACTCGCTCCTCCCGCCTTCCTCCCCCCCTCACCCCTCTGTTGATGGTACTATGGCGGACTCTAAGGAAGTTGGCGCTGTGGCTGCCCCATTGAAAGTTTCGTCATTCGCCAGCGGAGAGGCATTTGCTTGGTTTCAGAATGCAGAAGTCCAGTTTCACATCAAGGGTGTGACCTGTTCAACCACCAAAGCAGATTATGTTCTTACGGCGATACCCGAGGATACCTTCCTGGAAATATCCGACTGGCTTTGGGAAAAAGGAGACACCCAAATAACGTATGACACCCTCAAAACATACCTTCTGCAGCAGTACTCGCAGTCGCCAGCCGCCCGTGTAGCAAAGCTTTTTCAGCTCTCACAGCATCCTTTGAGGGACCAAAGGGCTTTGCTCAACCTCAGGGAATTGACCAGTATTGCTCGCCTGCAACCTGCTGCAGACGGCTCTCCTCGTAGGGTGAACCTACTTCGTGCCCTTTGAATACACCGTTTACCCAAACCTGTACATGCTGCCGTACCCGATGTCGATAGTTTACCCATAAGGGACTTGATGACCAAAGCCGATTCCCTTATGGACAGCCACTTCAAGACCTCCATCAACGCCTCTACTCCTGACGAAGAGGACGCCTATTCAACGTCAAGCGAAGCTGACGTGAATGCCGTAGGACATACACGCCTACCCCGTGACGTGCCGAAGCGGTGACAAAGCCACCCACCACCCACCACTTGCTCGCACCCCAACCAACGACTTCTACAGCCACTTACTACCTCCCACCCGCCGAAGTTTTGCTATTACCACACCAGATTGGGAGCAACCGCAAAGAAAAGTGCCAAGGATTGACAGTGGCCAAAAAAACGTGTAAGTAGGCCATCGCTTGTGGCGGTGGCCTCCCGTGTTTCTAATCTTTTTTTTTTACATGATGCAGGAACGGGCGTGCGGTTTTTGGAAGACACGGGTGCTTGTCATTCTCTCTTGCCAAGGGACTTCTTCATGACATGACAAAGTCTGTCTACATTTGCTGACGTCGCCTTGGTAGCTGCCAACGGATCTGCGATACCCACCTACGATTACGAGAACGTCACATTATCATTTGGAAACCGTAAATATAATTGGAAGTTTCTCGTTGCTGACGTAACATTGCTAGTCCTCGGTGCAGATTTCCTTTCTCATTTCCACTTTTTGGTCGATGTCGCCACCATTGATTGGTCGACGGAGACTCATACTTGTCGACACCTCTTCAACCCGGCCCCTCCAACTTTGCTCTCCACATCAGCGCGCCCACGGATGCCTAAGCCCACCTCTTCACGTTGTACACGGACGTTTTCTGTCCAGAACTTTTCCAAACGCCCACGGCTCCTCCCAAGCATGGTATTTATCACCATATCAAGACAACAGGACCCCCAGCGTTCACAAAATTAAGACGTCGGACACCGGAACGATTGGCAGCCGCCAAACAGACGTTTGCCGAAATGGAGAAAATGTGCCTTTGCCAAAAGGCCTCCAGCCCATGATCGTCACCCTTACACATCGTTCTAAAGAAAGACGTCTCCCTCCGTCCGTGCGGGGATTACAGGCGCCTGAACATGCAAACAGAACTGGATCACTACCCGCTCTCAAACATCGCCGACGTAACCTTCTACCGGCACAAAGCGAAGGTTTTCTTTACGCTCGACATCCTGAAGGGGTATTATCAGGTGCCAATGAACCCAGAAAACATCCCAAGACCGCCATCACCACTCTATTTGGTACATACACATTCAATTAATCCTGTTTTTGCCTTTGTAATGCTGGGGCCTCGTTTCAACGTCTCATGGATAGCATATTAGGGGACCTGCCCTTCTGTGTAGGTTATGTGGACGACATACTTGTGTCATCCTCCTCAAAAGAGGAACACCTCCGTCACCTGCGCATCGTGCTCGACCGCCTGCAACAAAACGGCCTTGTAGTCCGGTACGACAAGTGTACCTTTGGCACCAACGGAGTGTCGTTCTTAAGTCACCGCATCACTCCTGAAAGAGTCCTTCCCCTCCCTGAGAAGGTAGCAGCTGTTCAGAACTTCCCCGCGCCCTCGACTGTCAAAGCTCTGCAGGAATTCTTGGGCATGATCAACTATTATCACCGTTTTCTGCCAGCCATTGCCGCCACTCTTGTTTCCCTCTATGCCTCCCTCAAGGGAAAGCCAAGGGACCTGAAGTGGGGTTCCCTTCAAGAAGCGGCTTCTGCAATGCAAAGAAGGTCCTATCATCCGCTGCGGCTCTCACTTTTCCTATCCCACATGCCCCTCTCCTTCTCTCCACCGATGCCAGCGACATCACTATTGGTGCAATATTTGAGCAGGTGGTCAACAGTTCGCCCCGCCCATTGGCCTTCTTCAGCAGAAAACTGTCCAAGGCAGAATCAGGTTATTCTACCTTCAATCGCGAATTGCTGGCGGTGCAATTGGCTGTCTGTCACTTTCGCCATTTCTTAGAAGGTATGTCCTTCGTCATTCGCACAGACCACATGCCTCTGGTGCACGCCTTCACTCGACAGTCTGACGCCTGGTCCGCCCGTCAACGCCGACATCTCTCCGCCGTGGCTGAATACAATTGTACCCTTCAATACATCCCTGTGAAAATGAATCCCCTTGCCGATGCCCTGTCAAGAAACACGTAGGCTGCCGTTCAACTGGGATTAGATTACAATGCCTTAGCTGAAGCCAAATGACAGGATCAAGCATGTAGGACATCCTGCATGTCCCTGCGCTGGGAAGACTTCCCGCTCGAAGAGTCCAACACCACCCTCCTCTGTGACGTCAGTACTGGTAGACCGCGACCTTTCATTCCTGCTCCCATGCGCCAGCAGGTGTTTGATTTCATTCATGGCCTTTCACATCCCTTGTGCCGTTCTACTGCTCAGCTGCTGAAGATGAAGTTCAATTGGCACGGCATTTCTAAGGATGCTAAGGATTGGGCCCACACCTGTACTTCTTGCCAAACTTCCAAAGTACATTGACACATCACAAGGACATTGTTACCTGTTTACCATCATCGACCGCTCCACTCGTTGGCCTGATGCTATTCCCATGGAAATTGCAACGTCCGCCTCATGTACATCTGCTTTACTTTCAGGATGGATTACAAGATTTGGTATCCCTGAGCGTATTACTTCTGACAGGGGTACCACTTTCACCTTTCAATTATAGACATAATTAGCGAATCGTCTGGGCATCACCCTATATCAGACAACTGCCTACAACCCTGCTACCAATAGAATGGTTTAATGTTTTCATCATACCCTCAAAGCAGCTTTGAATTCCCGCTGCATGGATTTCAACTGGTTTACTCAGCTTCCCTGGGTCCTCCCGGGACTAAGAACCACTCTTAAAGATGCCCTCGACGTCTCAGCAGCTGAAATGGTGTATGGCGACCTGTTGGTCATTCCTGCCAATTTTTTTCCTTCTACAACTTCCTCTGCCAATCTCCAGCACTTACGTCACGTTGTGGGAAAATTTACTCCATGCCGCCAGACTTAAAGCCCCCAGCGAAGCATCACATACTGACAGACTTGCACTCTTCAAGACATCTTCCTGCGCAATGACACTAGCAAGCCACCGCTAACGCCCCTTACACGGGCCTTTTCCTTGTGATCCGATGCAGTCTGAAAGCATTCCTACTAAACATGCGTGACAAAGAAGACTGGGTCTCCATTGATCATCTAAAATCTGCTTATCTCTTGCCAGATGACCGTCCTACAGTTCGCCTCTCTAGATCAGGGCGCCCTATTTAACATGTACAGTTTGTAATTTTTAGGGGGGGAGCCTTGTACCAACCGTGTTACACACGATCGTACATAGTAACGACATTTCATTTTGTGTATATATTATGCTTGAGTCTTTGCTCTTCCCTCGCACTAAAAAGAACCTGAAATACCATGCATGTCTTTCCCACAGTTAACTGTTAACCAATGCAGTGTCGGTAGAACAGGAAATTTCTTGCTGAATTGAACCTGAGATAAGGTGTCTGTTTTTCGCACCGTTAACTGTTTTGGTGCGATGTCGGTTGAACAGGAAATTTCCTGTTGCATAGGGTTTTTGTATATAAAGGAGATTGTTCTGTAATAAAGTTTCCCAGCTGCTTTCATCCTGCCTTCGAGTCACAACCTTCTCTCAGCACGTCACAGAGTCCTTGGAATTATAGCACCTTGCTTTTACAACTAGGACTATGGATTAGCTTTCAATAATAATGAAAATAATAATAATAATAGTAATAATAATAATGATAATAATAATAATAATAATAGAGGTTGAGTGTCAGTTGACTGAGTGGTGCAGCACTTGGCTTAAGTACTGTAGGTCTATGATATTCCCGTATCACTCTCCACCTAGTCTACCCAATTGTATACAATATACGCATGTACCATTATTAATTGGGGTGATAATAAAGGTGTAAGTGATGCAGTCTCACCCTTATAAAGCTTTCATGTTATGATATTAAAATCTTTGCTTATCTACAGTTTTACAATATTGCAAAGTTGATTCCACTGAAAGAAAAGAAAGTATTGCACAGTTTTGGATGGTGGAGAAGTATTGGACTGGTGGGATAAGAAGAAATTAGCTGACCTAGAGTGTGCTGATGACGCTGTCCTTATTAGCAGAACACCACAGGATTTGTAAATCTTGCTTACCAGAATGCATGAAATATCACATATGGCTGGGTTTAACATAAGTAGAAGAAAGATAGATGATAGGAACGGAATATTCAATGGAAGATGAGATACTGTGGAAGGAGAAAGGATAAATGAGGTGGAATCATTTTAACATTATGGAACTATAATCTTTAATTAAGGATCTTTTGAAATTGAGGTTAATGAAAGATTGAAAAAAAGCAAATCAGACAACGGCTAGATTAAGTAAAATTTGGAAATCAAATTACCTGAAATTACAAATAGAAATCAGTCTATATATCAGTTTAGTGAGTATGATGTTAATGTATGGACATGAGACTTGGTATGGCAATAAAACAATATCCAACAGATTTTGTAGATTTGAGAACAAAACCCTCTGAAGAAGATTGGGAGGTAAATGGCAGGGCAGGATTAGAAACAAAACTATAATAGAGATTACTCAAATGCCATATGTGGATAAAATACTGCTAAGGGGTAGTTGGAGATTGTTTGGGCATGCTCTTCGCACGCCCCAGGGGAGAGTAGGTCACCAAACTTTCAACTGGGTTCCAAAAGGTACTAGAAGAGTTAGAAGACCCAGGCCTACATTGCTGAGAAATATGAAGCGTGAAGTAGATGATAAATAGAAAGGTATTGATTTAAAAGCTCAAGATAGAGACGACTGGGGAAATCTAACCGAGGCCCTTTGCGTCAAAAGGGTAGGGGATGATAATGATGCTAATGATGATGATGATAATGATATATATATATATATATATATATATATATATATATATATATATATATATATATATATATATGTATATATATATATATATATATATATATATATATATTTGGGCTTAGGCCATGTCATCCTGATGGAAGTTCCTAAAGGGTAGCTTCTTAGGGTATATTTGACTACAGTGATATTCCCAGAGAATTTTACTTAAGGTATCCAGAATTCTAACTCCTGGAGCGAATATCCCTAATTAAATCTAACAGGGATATCACATAGTATCAGAGGACGTATTCTTGACACGCCACAAAGCTATCTTCACCACAAACAGTATTAACGCTTCGAGGGGTTACATGGGCAAGAATCTAAAAACGAGAATGAAAGGAGAGCCGTTCATAAGGTATCTCTCCTATCCCATTTCGAGTGTGTATATGACGATGACAGCAGCGCCATCTTTATTCCTTTTCGTGTAGCTCTACTACTCGGTGTTTTCCCTTGTGATCTCTCGTAATTTTGGATATTATTCAACATTATGATGTTTTCTCAGGCCTCTTTTGCCTCTAGAAAGTTGAGTATTATCTTTACTTCGTATAAATATAAGCTCTAGTTGTTTTGAATGAAATCAAAAGTGATATTAATGTAAACAAGAGCTGTTGCCTACTGGAGGCATCCTTGACGCTGTCGCTCACTATGCATGAGTCATTTAGTTAGCCAGAGCGACATTCCTGGTTATTATGCTTTAATAAATCTAGCTATTTAGCTCCTCTAGGAATTCTTATATAATGCCGTTAGTTTTCAGTTTCGGTGATTTAGGTAACCGATCCTGCCTTTCGCAAGGCTTAGTAGCCTAGGTGTCTGGCCCTAGTATTTTCATGCATGATATAAGTTTTCCGAGTGTTATGTTATTGAAGCTATAGGCAAAAATTTTATACAATATAAGATATTGTTGAATTTTTTTCTCCAAGATTGTATACGAGAGAGTTTCGGTGATGTAGGTAATCGATTCTCACCTCACCTAGGCTAGTAGCCTATGGGGCTTTATTATACTTTCACACACATCCCGGGTTGTTCTTTTCTCCTCTGGAGACTAAGTTCAATCCCTTCTCTTTCTGAGTAAGCCTTAAGCTTAGTCCTAGTGGTTCTATCTGAATAGTATTCAGGTACAACTATACTAGGACATGTCTGCCCTAACCCAGTAACCAGAGTGGCTGGTTTTTGGGTTTGGGGCAGAATAACAGATTATTTAGTCTGTATTCTGCATCTTCCTAGCATAGAGAATGAGTTTCCTTTGCTAGGTTAGGTGCAGACACAGGAGGTTTTGCTTCCCTAGCCCACATCTGAAGGAGTCTGTACGAGATGATTCATTCTACTAGTGGTCTAGCAGACTGTCCTTTGTTGTTATTCTCGGGCTGGAGAATGAGTTTTCTCCGTTGCCTGGCAAAATAACTACATCAAACTTTGTTCTGGTATGGAGGAAGGTAGCAAGTATTGCCAACCTCTCTCTCTAATAGACAAACCCTAGGTTAGGATGAGCTTTCTTAACTGCTGAATATGTCTCATACTAGAGCAAAGTTTACAGGACCCTTATCCCTTTCCCACCTTGTTTCTTAGTGATGGACTAGCCATCACATCTCTTGGCCGCAGTCCTACATCTGTACCTAGTGTAGGTTAGGATGTGGAACTGGCTCAGCTCTCGGCCAGCCAGCAGAGGCCCTTTTTTCTTCTGCAGAGTGAACCCCAGACCTCCCTTGGTCTCCCTTCCATGTCTGCTGGTAGAGCCCAGCAGGCTTTGCATATATAGGAAGCCTGAATGCTACATTCTCCCCTTCCATATGTTCACTCGTTCTGGGTGGAAGGTTGTACGGCAAGGCCGCCTCATAACCTTACATCCATACTGTTTCTCTTGTTAGTGTATTGTAGCCCTAGCCCGGCTGCCGGCTTAAACGGCTGGCAGCGGGGTAGGTAGAGGCTCTCTGGTTCGTAGTCACTGCCGGCTAGCATGGGTATCGCTACCTATGCCGGCCGGCAGTAGAAACACATCCCGAGATCTGCCGGCCACTACGATTAGCGGCCGGCAGCCGGGTGCTAGTGTTTTCAGTTGCCGGCCAGCAGTGATTGCTGGCCGGCACATATTTGCGAGCCAGTGTTCTGCCGCCCATTAGTTAAAGGTAGCCTACTTTTAAACTATACAAGGGTGAATGCCGGCCGACATGGCAGCATGCGATGTACATTAGTTACTATATTTGTGGTGTAGTACACACTGCATTGATAAAACTACAGTATAGAGTTTGTTGTAACACTAAAGTTCTTCCAACATCCTTAATGTTATCTTGTACAGCCTTTTGTTGAGACCATACAGTATGTAGAAAGTGAGTTTTTTTTTTATTCATTCTATCCCGTATATTAACACTTTATTTCAAGGTGTGAGTTACACCTTAACTTTCCGCTTATGAAAATATATAAGGTAGGCTAATCTAGAATAAGAATTAACCTTAGTTTTAATATCTTGGGAGGTCACAGCAATTGTCTGGGCAGAAAATACAAGTATGTGTCTTGCCTTCTTTCCTTTCTAGCTTTACTGTATAAGCTACATGTATTAATAAGTGAAAAGCCTTCACTTGAAACTCATGGATTTTCTTCTCTTTACAGGAGGACCATACGAAGTGCGGGAGTATGCTCTGCAATGTCCGCAGCAAGAATTTCTGTGGACATGAGTTATGCAGGAGGCATGCAGCATGCGCAGTCTCCAAAGGTGATCTCCAGTATTGGGACCCTCAGGTATGTACTATATGTTCTAACCTGATTACCGAGGCATTTGACACCCCTAAGTCGGCGGAGTCAAGGGATGCTGCTAGGGAAAATTTATAAACCTGGGTGAGGGGTTTTCAGATAAACACTCCAGAACCCTACCTTCCAAACGAGAAGATGAGGGCCTACCTCTTCCGTAAGCCTCATGAGTAGATACCAACCGTCCAGATTCCGGTAGATTCTGAAGTCTCGGCCACCCTTCAAGACATCCAATTGGACGATAAGATGTCAGAAGTGTCGGATTATACAGAGAAGGACCTTTTGGGAGAAGGTCAGGAGGAGGAGCTGACCCAGGCTCCAGAAATAGAAGAGGAAGAAATCGATGAGGTGTTGGTTACATCGGTTCCGGCGCCAGAACCTGTTATCCCAGGTGATATGGGTAGGACTCTTTCTTCTATTGTTGAAATGATTCAACAAATAAAAAAGAATAATGATGAAAAGGGAGCTGCGATGAAACTGGAAATACGTAGACTCGCAGCATCACGTGGGCCCCAGAAGCGACTCAACGTGAAGGATCTTTCTTTGTGCTCAGATACCAATCCTTGGAGGTATGCCGAACACATGCCAATGAAAACCGGGAAGATTGTTATATCGGAGAAGTTGGGCTCAATTCCCCTGGAAGATGTGGAATTTTGGCCCAAAAAAGACTCTTGCCCGGACTGCTATGTCCGTCTTAGGAAGGAGCCAGCCTCAAAGGAGGAAACGGAGACAAAGGAGGTCATAGTCCTTGACCATAGTGAAGCACAGGCGCTACTAACGAGCTCGGTGAAAGAGAGGGGTTTCACGAACTCAAAAGTGCCTTTGAGGCCTCTCCAATCAGAGCCTTTCCCTTCATGGAAAAGGGATATAAGGCCGCCTTGAAGGCGGCGGAGGCAGGGAAACCATGCCCCTCCTTGGAGGAATGCAAGCCGTTATCCCTGACCTTACCCTTGGACCAAAAAGACTGGAAAGACGTCCACCTTACCTTCTCAGTCGGGAAGTTCGAAGCTGATATTGCTGAACGTCAGTTTGGTGAGGTACTTCCAAAGTTGTCGGAGTTTCTCTTGCGCAGAGAGCAAGAGACGAAAGAAAGACTTGTGGTATCGATGTCGTTGCAAATGACGTTAGAAACGATGGCAAGTGACCCCAAGAACCAGGACATGTTCATGGTAGTGACCAAAACCCATCAGGCCACAGTTACAAAGGATCTCTATAGCTTTGTTAAAGCTAGGAGAGCCTGTAGAGAGTTTGTGTTCGCCTCGGATGCGGTGAAGCACGAACCGAGGAAACTGATCTCCTCTTGCTTCTCGGGTAAAGACCTCTTTCCCAACGAAGTAGTTAAAGAGGTAGTAGACAAGGCCGCCACGGAGAATAGGAACCTTCTCCAAAAGAGGGGTTTAAATCTTAAGATAAAGTCTTCTCCGGATGAGGGTCCCAAGCCAAGAAGAAGACAAAAAGGCTTAGGCTATCCTCTCGGCCGTTATCGACCATGGTGCCTCAGATAGTGCCACAACCTCCAACCACGTACCAGTTGGCACCTCAACAAGTGGCGACAGTCGCCGGTTTTTAACCCAGATTTTGAAAGGCCGACTTCTTCCTTTCACTCAAAAGCTAGAGGAACAGCCAGAGGTTCTCCTAGACGCCCTTCAAGGGGAAGGGGACTCAGGGGAGGACGTGGTCAAGGAGGTAAGACCTCAGGTCCACAACAGCAGCAGTGAGATGCTACCAGTAGGAGGGAGACTACATCTATTTATGGATTGTTGGACCTTCAATCCCTGGGCCCACAGCCTAATAAAGAATGGACTAGGTTTGAGCTGGAGCAGTCCTCCACCTCCATTTCCTCAGTTCTTCCAACACTCTATCCCCGTTCTGGAAGAATATGTCCAAGAATTCTTAGAGAAAAGAGTAATCCGAAAAGTAAAGTCCATCAAGTTCCAAGGAAGGCTGCTGTGTGTTCCAAAAAAGGACTCGGAAAACAAGTTCATAGTGAACTACAAGTTCAGGATGCTCACACTTCAACACAGGAGGAACCTACTGCCCAAAAGGGCATACACCGTCTCCATAGACTTGTCAGACGCTTATTGGCACGTTCCAGTTAATCATCACCTCTCCTCCTACCAAGGCTTCAAGTTACAAAGAAGTCTTTACGCCTTCAGAGCCATGCCATTCGGGCTAAACATAGACCCAAGGATTTTCACGAAGCTTGTGAACGCAGCCGTCCATCAATTACGCCTAAAAAGGATTCAAGTAGTGGCCTACTTGGATGACTGGCTGGTGTGGGCAGCAACCAAGAAAGAATTCATGCAAGCCTCCAAGATAGTGATCCAGTTCCTGGAACATCTGGGATTCAAGATCAACATCAAAAAGTCTAGACTATCTCCAGCTTGAAAATTTCAGTGGTTGGGAATCCACTGGAATTTAGAGTCACATCGACTTTCCATTCCTGGAAAGACGAGGAAAGAAATAGCCGGATCTGTCAAGAGACTATTGAAATCTAAACGGATATCAAGACGCAAACAGGAGAGAGTGCTGGGCTCTCTACAGTTTGCTTCGATAACAGAGCCAGTGCTAAGAGCACAGCTAAAGGATGCAACAGTTTTCTGGAGAAAATACGCATCAAAAGCGCGAAGAGATCTGATGAGACCTCTACCGACTCGACTGCGAACGCTTCTCAAGCCTTGGTTCAACGCCAAGCAACTGAGGAAGTCGATACCTCTTCAACCTCCTTCCCCATCAGTTACTATCCACACAGACGCTTCAAAGGAAGGCTGGGGAGGCCACTCTCACCAGAAGAGAGTCCAGGGAGCTTGGTCCAATCTTTTCAAGTCATTTCACATAAAGTTTCTAGAAGCCATGGCAGTACTTCTTACACTAAAGAAAGTATCTCCTCACCACTCGACCCACATAAGATTGGTTCTAGATAGCGAGGTGATAGTGAGATGCCTGAATCGGTATGGGTCGAGATCGCCTCAAATCAACCAAGTGATGTTGGCCATATTCCGTTTGGCGGAAAGAAAGAACTGGCACCTGTCAGCAGTTCACATTCAAGGGTTCTGCAACGTGACAGCGGACGATCTATCCAGGTTCACACTGATAGAGTCAGAATGGTCCCTAGACGCAAGATCCTTCTCCTTCATCTTAAGTCAAGTCCCGGAACTGCAGATAGACCTCTTTGCGACGAAAGATAACAAAGAAATACATCGTTATGTGTCCCCGTACGAGGATCCGCTAGCGGAGGCAGTGGACGCTATGTCCCTAGACTGGAACAGATGGTCCAGGATTTACCTGTTCCCTCCGGACAACCTTCTTTTGAAGGTCCTCGACAAATTTAGATCCTTCAAAGGGAAAGTGGCAATAGTGGCCCACAAGTGGCCAAAGAGCGTTTGGTTCCCTCTGGCATTGGAATACGACTGAAGTTTGTACTGCTACTGGATCCATCCCTATCTCAGCGAGTACAGAAGTCGACTGTCTTCGCTTCATGACAGGAAACCTGGAACCTGCATCTCATGATTTTCTCTCCTTAGCAATGAGAAAAAGATTCAGGGTATCAGGAGACAGTATAGACTTTTTGGAGGAATATAAGTCCAAATCTACCAGAAGACAATATGAGTCATCATTGAAGAAGTGGGTGTCCTTTGTCAAGGCGAAGAAACCAAAAGAAATCTGGACAGATTTTTGTTCATTTTTCTTCATTCACCTTCATGAGCAAGGTTTAGCAGCCAACACAATATCAACGTGCAAGTGTGCCTTGCCAAGACCGATACTATATACCTTTCAGGTAAACCTTTCTAACGATAATTTTAATAAAATTCCGAAGGCCTGTGTTAAGCTTAGACCTTCAGCGCCTCCAAGACCCATTTCATGGACACTAGATAAGGTTCCTCATTATGCCTCAATAATGAACAATGAGGAGTGTGCCTTGAAGGATTTGACTCCAAAAGTTATATTTCTATTTGCACTCACTTCGGGGGTAGAGTTAGTGAAATAGTGGCGCTCTCGAGAGAGGAAGGCCACATTCAGTTCTTGAAAGGGGGAGAACTGAATCCGTTTCCAGACCCGACGTTTCTTGCCAAGAACGAGCTACCCACCAACAGGTGGGGCCCTTAGAGAATCTGCCCTCTGAAGGAAGATGCATTTCTATGTCTAGTGGAGTGCTTAAAGGTCTATATTCATAGAACTTCAGACTTTAGAGGAGGACAGCTGTTCAGAGGAGAAACCTTGGGCTCAAATTTATCTCTGAAACAACTAAGGGTGAAACTCACGTATTTTATTTGCAGAGCGGATCCAGACTATACACCAGCAAGAAATGATCCGAGGAAAGTTGCCTATTCTATAAATTTCTTTAATAATATAGAATTTGAACATCTTCGTTCGTACACCGGCTGGTAGTCATCCAAGGTGTTCTCTATGCACTATGCAAAGCAAATGGAGCAACTCAAGAGGTCTGTGGTAGCAGCAGGTAGAGTTCTTGAACCTGCTGTTTAAATCTGCGAGGAACAGTGAAATTAATTTGGGACGATTAGTTAAGAGGGTGGGTGTGGAGTCACAGACTGTTACTACAAACTGAGTGATAGGCCACTAACGTATCCTAACGAACTGTTCCATTGAATTTGGTGAACTAAGCATAATACGGACACATGTGCCAAGCGTTTTTTACGCTAATGTAAATAAACAGTAATACAGACTGTATCAACATTATTAATAATTCGATTAAAGTGGCAAATTTGTTTCCTTTTAGACGAAACAATATTTTCTGTTTACTGTTCTTTATGATTTATTGGATATCATCCGCATTTTATGAATTTTATAAATGCTGACTGATATATATGTTTATTAAATTTTTAATAAACTAGTTCTTAGTGAACCTTGCGTCTTATTCGCCCACACTCATTTTATTAGAAATGTATTGAGCATTAAGTTTAAAATATGGATAATTTTAACATGGAACGTCTTTTAAGACTATTCCTCTCTTCAAGCAGAAATCCACTTGCTTTAACCCTTCCTTAGGAAAGATTAACGTTGTACCCTAAGGGGGTGGTGGTAGAGTTGCAAAATTTGTTCCAACTGTTGTCTGATAATTTATTAAGAGTAGACACGCTGGGGGAGAAGTCAGGAATTCATAATGGCATTGGTGACTCTTATACAAACTTTGCTTTATAAAGTAAAGGGCGAGACCACTATACAAGCTTGTCATTTTGTCATCCATAGATAATATGTACTCCTCTACACTTTTTCCAGAGTCTAGTAAGACTCTTCTCTGTAGGGGGCAGGAAGCACTAACATAGTTCATGCTTAGATGAAATGATGTATGACGGTAACATCATATGTCTTTAGGTCAAGACGGACCAGGAAAATACTTTCTTGAGGGTATGGCACCAGTTAAGAGTCCACAGATACAGTAATGCTCTGGTAGATTTCCATCAGGATGACATGGCCTGAGCCCAAAAAACAGAATTTGAGCGAAGCGAAAAATCTATTTTTGGGTGAGGTAGCCATGTCGTCCTGATGGACCCACCCTTCCTTTTAATTTAAAAAAAGGGCTTATTGACCCCTTCCTATAATACAGTATCTGTAGTACCTCGTGTATCGCTACAAGGAATAAAGTTGGCGCTGCTGTTATCGTCATATACACACTCGAAATGGGATCGGAGAGATACCTTATGAATGGCTCTCCTTTCATTCTCGTTTTTAGATTCTTGCCACTGTAACCCCTGGAAGCGTTAATACTGTTCGGGGTGAATATAGCTATGTGGCGTGTCAAGAATACGTCCCCTGATATTATGCGATATCCCTGTTAGATTTAATTAGGGATATTCGCTCCAGGAGTTAGAATTCTGGATACCTTAAGGTAAAATTCTCTGGGAATATCACTGTAGTCAAATATACCCTAGGAAGCTATGCTTTAGGAACTTCCATCAGGACGACATGGCTACCTCACACAAAAATAGATTTTTCGCTTCGCTCAAAATCCATTATATATATATATATATATATATATATATATATATATATATATATATATATATATATATATATATATATATATATATATATATATATATATATATATATATGTATATAATTATTATAAATATATAAAAAATATTGGAAAATTTAATATTGCTAGTGTTTGATAGTTATATTCAGTATCTATATATGGTTCTTAATTTGATATTTTGTCTTCAGGTTTGTTGATACATAGATTCTTATGGGTCTTTCTTCTTATTCTACGGGCTGACCAAGGGAAAGGCAACAACAAGAGTTGGTTATAATACTCCAACAAAACAACAATTATTATTATTATTGTCATGGCGCCCGTGCCTATATGAAGAGTTGGCTGTAATACACTATCACCTTTCATGGCGTCTAAGAAAATTGTCCCCAAATATGGAACAATCTGGTAAATTTAGGGAAGAGTTTGGTTTAATCAGTATGTTGCAATAACCCAAATCTTGGTGTTATAGTTACAGAAAAAAATGAAATCAATAGTATGTATAAAACATATTTTACATTGTCTTGAAGTTTGCTAAGGAAAAATTTCCTTTTAATTTTTGGGAAAATTAGATGGTTCTTAAATTCAGAGATTACGCAAAGTAGTGAGCTGATCATTAAGAGTACATACTCTGGAATGATAATATATTTAACATCACCATCAATTTCCCCTATGCAAGAGAGAAAGAGACAATCACGTTTAGAATTAATGTTTTTCAACCCTTCAATTAAGAGGGTTTTCAATAATATTAATCTTCATTATTTTTGGTGATTTATTCATACAGCAGCTTCCAAGCAACTTGATCACGCTCTTTTTGAAATTCTGATTTCTTTTTCTATAATTATATATGTCAATTTTTACTGAATCTTCCACCATGATATAAAATTTTCATTCAAATTTATTGAAAATAATTATAAACACAAAAAACAATTTTTTAAAAAGTTGAATAGCCCGAAATATTTGAAAATACATCATTAGGATGATAGAATATATTTCCATCCGACCCAATCTCGTCAGGAATTTGCTTAATATTGAGAGTGCACTGAGATTGGAGGAAGCCTTTCCTGCTCCATCAGTAATCAATAAGTAAAGAAACTGAATGACAGAATACAATCGTGAAAACTTTATTTCCGTTGACTATAATGAAGATTAATTAATGCAATTTTCTATAGATTTTGCAGAAAAAAAAGTAGAACTCGCAACGCAGTTTTCAATCGTTACTGTCTTGATTTTCGAGGGGGACTAAATGAAATCTAATTCTATATCATCCCTTTATCTAAGTCTATATGTTAAAAAATGTTCCATTTTTATTCCTTCTTATCCTATGATAATCTTTGATCTTTTTCAAATTAGGTTTGAGAGGATAGAGAAAGATCTGCTCTTCTTTCCTGTCATAAGATTTCATAAAAAAAAAATTATATTTACGAATACTATCTCATATTTCTAATATTAGATTTAGGGGAAGAAAGAAAAGATAGCGAGTAGTTGAAAACTATAGCAATTATCGAATCTTTTCTTCCTTATATACAGTGGCAATTTAATGAGAGAGAGAGAGAGAGAGAGAGAGAGAGAGAGAGAGAGAGAGAGAGAGAGAGAGAGAGAGAGAGAGTGGAAATTATGAATAGCAAATGGTTCTGTTTGCTAATTTTGTTTTTCCGTAGGTTCTGAATGATGCTTATATAAGTACCAACAGTATCCTTGAAGCTCCAGGTAAAACCTATTTCAAAGAAATACACCTCTTTGTCTATCAAATTAGGGACTTAATCATTCTCCAAAATGGCCAGTTTTCTAGTTTTATGGATGACATGACCAAATGCTCAGTAGTATCCTCTGCCTCCCTGTACAAAACACAAAGGGTATCCTTATCATTCCTTTTTCCATAATTTTCTTTTAATTCTCGCACATTTAACCTTGTTTTCATGAATATTACTGTTGCATCATCAATGCCATGCTATTATGAAACCCAAGAGACGATATACCATGTCCCATATTAATTGTTAAAGTTTCCTTAACAACCAAGTAACGAAGCCAGATTTGGTTTACAGTGAACGCTGTTATGTATTATTGTAATAATGTACTGTATTACCTCAAATGTTACGTGTATTGAGCGCAACATTGCATCATATTGCATTGATAAAACATGTTTAAGATTGTACATAACTGAAATAATGTATTTTGATGATAGGGTTCAAACATTTATTGATTACCTCGAAGATAGGATGTGATTCTTTCTACTTTTGTACTGCAGTAGGATTTAAGTCTTTTGAGAACGATGCTCTTATATTTGTTATGAGATCATAGAGCAGCAGAAGAAAAATTTATTGCAAGAGAAGCAGAAGAAAAAGGCCAATGAGTATTTCCTATGCAGCCGACCAGAAGAATTTCATCAAACACTAGCAAACAAAACAAGAAAACGAAGTGAATTTTAAAGTTGGGTAGGATACAAAAAAGGTAGGAAGTTACAAAGTGACTTTAGAACAGTAGCCTGACCTATTCAAGGTATCAAGGTATGCAGTCAAAATGCCTCTTGCCATTGAACATCCTGAACGATTTGGCATCACAGCTGAACCCAATTCTGTTGCAACACGATGGCAACAGTGGTGTGAGGAATTTAAGATTTATCTAGAAGCATTTGGGAATATGAAGGATGCCCAAAAGAAGGCATTATTACTTCATACAGCAGGTAGAGAAGTTCGGGAAGTGTTTAAGACATTGCAGCCTAGAGATGACACAAGTGAAGCTGCAATTAAGGTTCTTACCAAATATTTTGCTCATCAGGTCAATAAATTTTTTGAAAGGTATCAATTTACAGCACAGGCATATCAGAAAGAAAATGAAAGTTTAGATGCATTTTTGACTAGACTAAAGAATTTAGCTGTTTCATGTGAATTTCTAGAATTAGAATATGTTATCATAGATCAAGTTATTGCACATTGCACATCACAAGAGCTAAGAAAGAAATTATTGCAAGACAGAGATTTAACATTAGAAAAGGTATTGATAATAGACGGAGCTTTAGAAACCTCGGTTAGGCAAAAAAACATAATAGGTAGTTCTACAAGTAATAGAATGGAATATTCTAAAATTAGTACAAGAGGTTCAAAATGGGAAAACAATGAGAATCAGAGAAGAAATATATCAAAGCCTAGTCATAGAAAAGTGCCTAACACAAATGTTCATAAATATCTGAATCCGGCCTATACACAGAAACAACAGGAAAATCTCAAGTTTTAGAGGTGTGGTAAAACTGATCATCTTACATACAGAGCAAAGAAATGCTCTGCTATTGGACAAACATGCCAAAATTTTAGAAATAAGGGTCATTTTGACAAGGCTTGTAGATTCCCTAAACAGTACGCAAAGAAAATAAATGCTACAGTTGATATTATTGGTCAAGAGAATAATGCGGAAAATGTTCATGACAATCAGGATAAGTCAGATTCTGATACAAGTTGACACAGCAGCCGATGTATCAATTATGTCTGAGAAAACAATAGCTTTCCTAGTTTGTTATTAGAAGGTACAAATAGAGTTTTGAAAGGTTATATTGGTTTTTATATTCAGGTAATAGGTGATAAGAATGGTATAAAGAACAGAAATTAGAGAGAATGTCATTAACAGTAGTATAAGGTAAAGGACAAACTTTGCTAGGTTTGGATTGACTACTTACTTACTTACTTACTTCCACTCCCAGGTAGGCTTTCCGCCTGTCAGTGGAATCAGTTGTTTTCTCCACTCAATTCTGTTTTCAAAATTTCCATCTCTTCTCAGCTGTACAATTATTGGCATGTTGTTCTTTGTCAGAATCTCTTCAATTCCATCCCTCCAGCGTTTACGTGGTCTACCTCTTGATTGGCTACAGTATTTGAAATTAGATTGGCCTAGTATTTTGAAGGTTACAGGTAAACAAGATGAACACAAAAAGGAAATGTCTGTGGATAACAACATATCAGATTTTCAAGACGTATTTGAAGATAAAGTAGGTACAATAAAGAATGCAAAGGCAATTTTAGTTTTGAAACCTGACAGTGCTCCTAGATTTTGTGCTCCCAGAACAGTACCGTAGGCATTGAAAAGTGCAGTTGAAACAGAAATCAGGAGATTAGAAAAATAAGGATCTATGGGAAAAGGTTACATATTCAGATTGGGCTACTCCATTAGTACCTATTGTGAAGGAAAATGGTCAGGTTAGGTTATGTGGAGATTACAAAGTAACGTTGAATACACAACTGAAAGTAGCTCAACATCCATTACCAAATCCGAAAGACATGTTTACAACTAGGTCAGGATGTAGTGTTTTTTCTAAGTTAGATTTAGAACAAGCATTTCAACAGCTTCCCATGGATGAAAGTTCAAAAGAATTATGTACAGTAAATACATCCTTAGGTTTGTTTAGAGCAAAGAGATTACCTTATGGAGTTGCAAGTAGTTCAGCTATATGGCAACAAACTATGGGTAAGATTTTTTTCACGAATGCAAGGAGTATTAAATTTTATAGATGATATTTTCATTACTGGTAAAGACACAAGAGAACATAAAGAATGATTGCGAACAGTTCTGAAGAAGTTGAAAGAACATAATATTAGAGTAAATAAGAGCAAAGGTATTTTAGAAGTTGATTCAGTGGAATACATAGGTTTTGTAATTAATGGCAAGGGTATTCACAAAACTTAAGAGAAGATTAAAGTTGTACAATCAACAAAAGTACCAGAAAATGTTAAGGAATTACAATCATTTTTAGGTTTACTACCATTTTATGGGAATTTTATTCAGAATTTGTCTACAATTGTACATCCATTGTGTAATTTTTTGAATAAGGGTGTAGAATGGAAGTGGACAAAAGAGTGTCAGGAATCTTTTAAAAGAATCAAACAGGAAATAACATCACCCACATTCCTAGTACATTATCAAAAGGATTTACTATTTATATTAGTATGTGATGCATCCAACATAGGTTTAGGTGCAGTATTATCTCATGTAATTGCAGATGGAACAGAAAAACCAATTGCATTTACTTCTAAAGTATTGAACAAGGCAGAAAGGAATTACTCTCATATAGAAAAAGAAGGTTTAGCATTAGTGTATGGAATTAAGAAATTTCATATTCATCTTTGCAGTAGGAAAATGTTCACACTTGTTACAGATCCTAAACCTTTATTAGCAATATTGGGTCCAAAAGCAATTACGTTAGCCGCGTACCACTATGATATAGAATACCGTCCAGCATCAAAGATGGGTAATGCCGATGCTTTATCTAGATTACCATTAGACAAAGCTCCAGAAGAGTATGATGACAGTATTCTGTTAATTTCTGTATATGATGTACCCATTATAACAAAGGATGTAGCACACAGTACCGAGAGAGACCCAGTACAGTAATATTAAAATAAATATCTCCTATCATAAACTATAAAAATTTTAACAAACAAGAGGAAGAGAAATAAGATAGAATACTGTGTCTGAGTGTACCCTCAAGCAAGAGAACTCTAACCCAAGATAATGGAAGACTATGGTACAGAGGCTATGGCACTACCTAAGACTCAGAAAACAATGGTTTGATTTTGCAGTGTCCTTCTCCTAGAAGAGCTGCCTATCATAGCTAAAAAGTCTCCTCTATCCTTACCTTCAAATAAGATCCAAAATAAATGGTTTTCCCTCGTCAATTTAGTTTCCATCTTTCCTCTATACTTCTCTGACTTTATCCTCTGCCAATATAGTTTATATAGGACATATCTGTTTTGACGCTGTTACAGTTTTTAGAATGATATATCGTTAATTTATTTTCATCATTTATTTATATCCTTATTTCCTTTCCTCACAGGGCTATTTTTCCCTGTTGGAGCCCTTGGGCTTATAGCATCTTACTTTTCCAACTAGGGTTGTAGCTTGGCTAGTAATAATAATATTAATAAATCTATAACTCTACTTGGCACTGCTACTCAAGTCTTTTTGAAAGCAGCATTTCTCCAGCCCTCAGGTTCTGACAGCAATGAAAACAGAAAAGACAGATATATTAATTTTCTGTTATGAGGACAATTTAGGATCGTATTTACCTATTGGAAACATTCCTGCCTAGGCGGTTTGGAGGACCCTATAAGTCTGCTTCCAGAGTCATCAGCAGCCATTGCCTGGCCATCCCTGATCCTAGGCGTTGATAATATGCATATAAGGTCAATTTTTAGGCTATTACACTGCTAGGGCATTGTCACAGTTCCTTGCCAATGCCATTCATGAGTAACATTTAAACTTACCAATTAATCATTCACTTCATGGATCATTTGAGGATTGCATTGTTTGGCTGAGTACAGGAATCCCAAAATTCTATCAGAAATTAATGGAATTCATTTGAATTTTCCTCAATGTGCAGAAAGTTTAAGAAAAATTGCTAAAGGGACGAAATAAAGGACATTTAACTTTTGTGAGCAATTTATGTCTAGGAATCTTACTCCAATATTGAATATATCAAATTCCTTAAAATATATTTTTAAAAGAAAGTTGGGGAAATAGAATAAAAAAGATGAACTTTGCTTTCAAAAACCTCCACTTTATTATGGAACCACATTACAACAAACAATGGTGAATTCTAACTTAGTAAACGCTCTACGAAACCAATACTGTTCAAGAGATGCATCAGATCTTAAGGGAAACATTATACTGACACTCGGCGCTTCTTACTGCTACATAACAACTACTCAAACTACCAATCGATGAAAGAAATTGTTCAGTGGGTGAGTGTTTAAGCCATCTATATCCCAAATGGTTCATCTGGGAAGGAATATTACTTTCCGATAGGTTGTGAAGATTAAGTGGATGGTAGGAAGCAATGTTGATACAAATGGATTCAAGGAGAGTCTCTTTATGTGGCTGTTCAGTTCCTATCATCCATTCCAGTACGAATAAGTGATAGTAATTCAGAGAAAACCATGGTTAGGTCTCAGGGAAAGGAAACTTAATAGATGAGTATATTGTTTAATTGAAGGTGGTTTTAATTTGTTTCCCCTGGTTGCATTCTCTTGGCACCTTTGGTCATTATAAAATGGTTCTTCTTGCTTCATAACAAGGACAAAAAACACAAACACTCAAACTCATAGTGAGAGAGAGAGAGAGAGAGAGAGAGAGAGAGAGAGAGAGAGAGAGAGAGAGAGAGAGAGAGAGAGAGAGGACATACGATCTTCTTTGAAAGCTTATTTCTAGATAGGCGTTTTTTTTTCAAGGTGAGAAAGAGAGTTTTTATGAAAGACAAATATTAACTTTTAAGAGAAATTGTTCTATCACTCGAGGGAAAGTTTTCAGTTTAACAGAAAAGAATAACTTTTTTTTTTCATTCAATATCACTTGCAAAACGAGTAAAAACAATTGGTTGGAGTATGGAAGGGTATAAACAATAGTACAGATATGTTTGAAATCGAAAGAATCCTATGAAAATAGGTCCAATAAGAATTTCTTCACCGGTACAATTCAGATAAATGCGAAAAAAAGAAAAATTATTATAATCCGTTTTATTTTACAAGGTTCGTTGAGCCCCTACAAATAAAAACGCTTTCCAAGAATCGTAAAAAGAAGCAATGCTATGAACAAATAAGTTTCTCCTTAATCTCCTTCTCTCCTTGTCACTCTTTTCTTCTAAATCAACTCAAAGGGAAATGTTTGGTTTAAGTCTTCCAATTTATCTACTACTAAATGAAAATGAAACTTGGGCTTTGATACGACGTAATTTCAAGATAGTTTCATAATCACAAAAAGCTTTTACGCTTTGAAACCTTTAGTTTGTATAAAATATCTACACAAATAATTTAGCAAAAAAAAAAAAAAAAAAAAAAAAAAACACATGAATGATTTAAGCACACTAAACTTAAAGATAATCTAATTAAATTTTCCTTCTAAAATCAAAGGTCAAATCCACATTTCTATATTCAATATGGAAGGATTATCGTGGCCGACTGACTGATCTTTTACGACTACAGTTGTCCGGGAAATGGTCTACGTGTGTTTTAGCAAATAGGATATAAGACAGGACGCATGTTTCATTTATACTAATTACTATTTTTTTTTTTTTTTTTTTTTTGGTTGGGAGCGGGTATGCTGTTACCTTATTTTATGTTGTTTCTATATAGGTTCATGCATCTTCTCCTATAACTACAATCTCTTATGATCAAACTAATATCTAAGTTTCTTGATCACATGAATGGAATGAAAAATCTTCCATATTACCAGATCACATCACCTTTTTGTCTTATTAGAAATAAATGATGTTATGTGTAAAATAATTTTTCATTACATTCAGAATAGATATAATATATATTATGTCTTTCTAAGTAGACATTCTGATAGATACTGGAAAATCATCATTACTCGTCTGATATTTTCATCTGATTTATTCATTCATTAATAATAAGAGATAAAACAAGATCCTCATTTGAAGATATAGATTATATAAATGCAAACTGGCCATAATGGATCAACATCAAATATTCATCTATAAATATTGAATTTCTTGATTCATGATTCACACTCTCTAATTATCTAAACCTTTGATGCATAAATCCTTTTTATATTTTCTCTGAAGTTAAATTATCTCTTGCGTCAATAAATTTAAAATGCTTTTAGTGTCAAATGATGCATGTTAAAAGCCATTAGATCTCGACTCACTTTTATTGATATTGGAGAATGATCCATCTCTTTTTATTCAGTATTTTGTAAATACCTCGTAAATGAAGCAAAGAGACTTTGGGGTAACCTTTATTTCGGTATATTTTTTCGTATTTGGGAAACATTTTTTAACTATTTCAGAAATTATTTCTTATGTTGGGAAGGGGTGGCTCTAGAAAGCATCAGGTATCCGTTTTCTGTCCATCCTATTTGCACAAAGAGTGAGATTGCGAACCACATTGACTTTCTCCATTATCATCATTTCCCCAATCAAATGAATTCATCTTCAGAGGTTATTTATATTTATCTCTATCATCAATATAATACTTTTATGGAATTTCCAAAGGGATTTGACCTCATGATAACTATTTGCTTTTCCTTATTTTGTGTGCGATCCGACGAAAATCTCTCACCATCGCCAATCCGCCTTGGCCAGTGCGGTGATGAAAACTGGCCAAATCCTATCCATGGATTGACATATATGAGGCCTTTGTCCTACAGTGGACTATAAACGGCACCATTTGTTGCTATTGGGGTAACCAAAAGAAACATGAACCGTAACCAGAGAGGGATCCAATGTAGTAAGATCTGGCTAGTCAAAAGTCTCGATAACTCTTAGTGGTAGTATCTCAACGGGTGGCAGGTGCCTTGGCCAACTTATTAACTATATAACTTATAAAACTGGATTCCTTTTAAAGCAATAATTAATATTTCTTAAGGGTCATTGAAGATGAAACAAAGTATTTATCAGTCATTATTCACGATAATAGAATTTTTATTTTCTTTTGATACACTTTTCAAAGAAAAATATAAAAGAACAGAACCAGGGAATATAGCAACGAGTAAATAGGAATAGTTGTTTTTAGAAAGTACTAGATGTAATGAGATGTATGCCTCCCCCCCCCCCCACACACACACACACACACATTCCCTATCCCTCTCTCAAGAGAGGGGACAGTAATGCTGAATCTACTTACCATCACGATGTTTGGCATCATCAGTTTTGAAATATGTTTAGAATTATAGAAGGAAACAAATAAAAAGCGTCTGAGAGAGTTTCAGCAACGAACTCCATACGTCATCGAGTGTATAATAAGAGTAATTACTTCTTTTTAAATTCGATCCCTCAAGTAAAGGTCAAAGAAATTCATGAGGAAAGACGAACCTTGAGACGGTTTTTGATGGAAGAAGCAATTGCCTTCCTGGTGCTTCTGTGGGTGTGAAGAGGTTCCTTGGACATTGAATAATATATAATTATGATGTTTCTCCTTTTTAGTGAATTGATAGTGATCTCGGAAATCTGTCCAGAATTGATGATTTTACTCAATCTCAACAGTAAAGGAAAAAATAAAAAAACTGGAAAATTTAGCCTTTGAAAGTGTCCTCTTATACATCGCACCTATCCGAGAAACTGTCACATCATTGTGTATATCAGAGGGAAAATGTGTTTTCTGAGATTCCCTGACAGGAGACATTCATCGCTTAGAAGCTTCAAACGACCCACAATAAACTTGAAAGGAGAAGAATGTTCAAAATTTGCCGAAAATCTGAACCTATTTGTTGTTACTTTTGATCGTTGTGCTTCGTCTTTGGGGCGTTTTCTGTTTGTTGTCAATTGGTTTATTATTCCAAAGAAAATTCGGGTTTTGGTAAGTTTTTCTAGGACACAAGTCATCGTGAGTATGTACGTGCGTATATGTGTGTGTGTTAAGCTTATGGAGTGAGGATATATGTTGCAATACCATTGATTACATGTAATAAAGAATCCAATATTCTGTAGATCAAAATGAATAAAGATATCTTGGAACTTTTCTTTCAAAATAAAATGTTTCTAAATCAAAATTCGTTTGAGTCGTCAAGGAAAAGGAGAGTTGCCATAAACTTCTTTTCAGAAAGATTCTTTGGAAAGGAAGGCCGATGGGATGGGCAATGGTGTAAACTCGTCTGAACAGCCTATAAAAAGATGAAGAAATAAAGATTGTGAAGTAAAGACAGTAATTGAGCTTAACCCATAACGATATGAAAGGCTTCAATCAAAGAAGATTTTGAAAATAATCTGTATCATGAAGAACTTCAAAATGAGTAAAAATTATTATAATAATAAAAAGGTTTATATATTTGTTGATATAGATAAAACATTTGAAAGGTTTCTGATAATTTTTAATTGAGTTGCATAAATCAGAATCATGTGTGACTTTTACAAGGGTATTCTGCCTTGAAATAAATTTCCATTGAACCTAAGTGTCAGATGAAGCACTTTTAGAAATGCATAAATGTCATTGATAAACCGAATGAAAGATGCAGGAATGAATATTCTATAAGTCTCCATCTAATATTACTAGGATGTCTGATGTTCAAAGAAGGTCCTATGAATGTTTACTTATGTAAATTTAATCGACATAATAATATAAAGAATACAATGAAGAAGAAACGAAAGTAGTATATTCCTATAACTCTGTACAGCCTCTTTTTTATTCAGTGAATCCTTTCTTTAAAAGTGGTACCAATTGAAATGGAAAAGTTTGACCAAAATTTACAAAAGCTGAAAACATCACAATATAATTATAAACTCTTCCCAGAGGGAAACGTAATCAAAATATTGCCTAACAACATCAATAAAAGTATTCACCATATCAACATCCCTAGTGACAGTAGAATCGCTTCTCAAAACAGTAACATCAACAGAGATAAACATCACATCAAATAAAGAACCCCGTTTTCCTTCTTTTTATCGTTGCTTGATATAATCCTATCTCTTGAGAGAGAGAGAGAGAGAGAGAGAGAGGAGAGAGAGAGAGAGAGAGAGAGAGAGCGCTACTAAATGTTTGACTGTCTCGTATTCGTGGCCCTTTTCACTATAGTCTAAAACTTTACATCTGAAATAATTATTAAAGTTCTTCCACAACATTAAAATTCTTGGCGTCGTCGTCGTACTGAGTTGTTCCCTTGAAATTTTTATCATGAAACTTGTTCCTCATAATTCAGGAGGAGCCGGTTTATTGCAAGTTTATTTAAGGTTTATTGCATATCTATTGAATGTTTATTGCAAGTTTACTGTGCTTACTGAACGTGATGAGTTATAGACGCTTTGGCTCTAATGTTGAAAGTTAGAACGAGATTAATGGGCTGGAACATCGTTGCTTTGGGTTCTTATGCTTTTCAGATTTTGATAACATGACGTAAATAAAGACAACATAAGACCAAAGGAATAAGGAAGGACCTTTTCCGGTTGAGGGAAACGGATGTATCTTTGGTGTGATGTTATCTGAAGCGTAACTTAATTAGATGGAGTATCGTATGAAAGTTTTGAGAAAGATATGCATATTACAAACAGAGGAGAAAGAGAGAGAGAGAGAGAGGGAGAGGAGAGAGAGAGAGAGAGAGAGAGAGAGAGCTTTGTGCAGCTGCACCGTCAATATTAGATCGACAACTGATCACATACTAGAAATCCGACAACTAACTCAGTTGCTAAACATTTGTTATACAGTCACCCCCCCCCTCCCTCTCTCTCTCTCTCTCTCTCTCTCTCTCTCTCTTTCTACCGTTCTTTTCTCACAGTCTCACATTCAAATGAAGAGTTCAAAGTTACAAAGCAGATAAAAGAACAGAAGTAGCATCAACTCAACCAACACCTGTCAACTCTCGCCGATCACAAATTCCTTTTCAGCTCCTCCATCCATCTGTCTATCTAAACCAACTGAGAAATCAGGAACAAAATCTTTCAGAATCTATAAATTTCTCATCTTTCTTCTTCCAAATTTCCGTTTCTGTGTCATTCATCCCTGGGATAATTATTGTCCTTTGAATGATATTGCTCGGAAGGTGTTTCCCTTTTGTAAAGAGACAGGTTATAAGTACAACTAATTATTATCTTGAAATATATCTAAAGCAAAGAGTGAAAGAAGCGTTTCTGGGGAAAGTCTAAGTTTTCTCTTTTCTATAGGTAAAAGAAAAGTCTCATGGAAGGAAGAAGTTTGATGGGGGAGGAAACTTATTTGTGAATTTATTCGCTTCCACAAAAAAAGTGGACTTTTTTCCTTTCTATATTAACGAACCAGCCAAGGGTGACGGCCATGATGGAAAAACGTGTTTGACCATCTCTGACTTTGATATGAATCTCTCTCTCTCTCTCTCTCTCTCTCTCTCTCTCTCTCTCTCTCTCTCTCTGTCATGGCAGAGTCAAATAGTACGCCGCTGAATTTATATTGTGCCCCGATGCAAGTAATGAACTTGAGTCAGTATTTCAACCCGTGCTTGGCAAGAAAGATTTTGTACATATATATACCTTCCTATTCAACATACCAAGATTGAGGAGACATTTTAGGACATAGCCACATTATACGAGAGGCCATGTCCTCGAATAACACGATGATGCAACATTGCTTCAATGGATATACAACTTTTAAGGTCTGCTACGGTTGATATTTTATAGTTTGGTACATTTTCAGTAATAAAACGACCAGCAATTATAATCACGTTAGATATTATACTAACAACAACAATTATAATTAAGTAAACAACAATAGCAGTAGTCTCCCTGATATATTTACTCTCTAACTAAGATTCGGATTCTTAAATGGAATGGTTTTAAAAAGAAATAATCAAACTGATCCTTTTCAGCTATGATTGTAAAACTTTATATCTTTAATTTCACCATTACTGAGAAACTTTCCAAATCGGCCAAAACACAAATGTAAATTATAAGAACATGAGTTGGCAGGGACACTTTTTCGAAAAAGAGTTAAAGCGGTTCAAGACTAACGACAATGATAAAGAAAAATTAACAGTTTTTTTCACTGGTCTTGCATGGAAAGTACATACATACATACATACAGAGAGAGAGAGAGAGAGAGAGAGAGAGAGAGAGAGAGAATCTTTCCTTTCTTCTCATAGAGCAGATATAGACAATAAAAGATGGAAGTCTTAAAGGTTTGGTGTTCCATACATAAGTGATGTAACTCAAGTTATTCTTATCATTATTATCCGTAGGTCTCAGGTGAAGGAACCAGACTTTTCTTCTTCTTCTTCCAAAACTCGTATCTCTAACTTTGCTTCAAAAAACTCAACTAACTTCGGCCACTTTCCCATCAGATCAGTAACGAGGAGTTTTATAAACTTGAGACATTCTCAATATTTGTCAACATAACATAGGAATAAGTCTCCAGTGACTATCTTTTGTTTCTTTAGAAGAAAAACAGAGAGAGAGAGAGAGAGAGAGAGAGAGAGAGAGAGAGAGTTTCTCACCCTACATAATATAATAGTTCACATGTTTTTATTCAGTGGAAACAAGTTAGTAATTTCCTTGGCTTTTCAAAACGGTAATTTTGGATACATTTGCCATTTTACAGTCTCTCTCTCTCTCTCTCTCTCTCTCTCTCTCTCTCTCTCTCTCAACCAGGTTTGATTTAATATTTGACATTTAATCCAATCTAAAATCCCCAGATGGAGATCTCGAACTTTATTTCAATTTCATGTAACTTGTTATGAAGATTACGACACAATTGGAATTGTTACGACATGGAATCTCTCTCTCTCTCTCTCTCTCTCTCTCTCTCTCTCTCTCTCTCTCTATCTTTAAATATAAAAGAAGAAGAAAAATCTATACCTCCGTCTCCTTAGATGATGACAGAAAAATTCCTATCAAAATGATTCCAATGGAAGATATTTTTACGATGTCCATCGAGATTTTTAGAGCCAGTGAGAAATCCCCCTTCAGTGGTGTTCCTATCCTGTGTCCAGATATCCAAATGGCTTCGAATAACTGCAGAGATGTTCAGAGATAATCTTTTAAAAGAGTTCATGCAAGTGATTGGGAAGAAGTCTCTGCAGAAGGAGAGGAGGGTGGGAAGAGCTGTTTGGGACACGAGACGTTATTTCATTAATGTATATGCTGAGCATTTTTGTTCTAAGGTGGACCTTTTGTTCTCGTAGAAACTAGTTTCAACTGGAACATGTACAGAGAAGCCAAAAATTGACTCAAATATTTTGAACTACAAGAAGGGTTCAAGTCTAATGTCAAGTTTTGTTTCGATTCAGAAGTACAGGTTTTCTATTCCAGGAAATAATTATTTCAAATCTGAAAACTATTTTTAACTCAATATTTGAAATATAAATACATATGTATGTATGTAAGTGCATATGCACGCTCATAACTATAAATATAAATTTATATGTTAAAAAAGGGAGAGAGAAATTTGAACCATATCTATGAACGCAACAGTGAATGCATCTGTCAACATCCTTTGCTCCTGGCGAAGAGATGACCTTGCACAATGTGACTCCAATTAGAAATGAAGTAAAATCTTCCTCATATCTTGAATAGATAGAATATTTAAACTTCCAATATCACATCTGACCAGATGATCCTTCCATCACATCTGACCTGAATAAAAAGAAGGAAAAAAAAAAAAAAACAATCAAGGAGCCATTTTGAGTCTTTTCACATCAGATGCTGTTGTGGCTGTGGAAGCTCCCTTCACTTGACCATCCTGTGGTCCTGGGTGTGGGGCTTGCAACCCTATTCCCAGAATCCTTGTGCCAATATTAAGACCAGGTGAAAGGTGATATATGATAAGTTTAAGTGAAACTCCCAACAGAATATTCAAGATTTTGATGAGGACGACATTAACCTGAAAATAAAATCGGAGATTCTGTGAGTGCGTAAAACAGTAAAGATCTTCCATTTCAGTTGAAATCAGTTGAACAATAATTACCATCATTTCAAGTAGAAAAAAATGTCATAGAAATTCCTATAAAAAAACTGTTTAAATATATAAAAAACATCCATTTATTCCACCACATATCCATAGCAAGTAGGTCTTATGTAATGGGAACAAATTTCATGAAATGAACATCGCTATAGATTAAGAATCAATTATAAGAATTTGCTTTCCAATTCCATTCCATTTCCTCCTTCATCCACTCTGGCTCTTTCACAAAGACTTCCTTATGGCAATGAGTTGTTAGACAATTGAAAGGAAGTTGTTAAACTATTTATGTAATACATAATATTAAATGTGTTGCGCTGAAACAAGCAGTGCAGGAGACATCGTCTTCAAAAGCATACCAGACAAGGAAAAAACAAAAGACGAAATAACTTGTTTTGTCGAAGGTTCTCCCTCTGAAAACTGTTGTTTGCGTTGGAGGCTCTTGAGAATGATCAGTGTCAATATTAACATGAGATAGTAAAAGTAAAATCGAGGTGAAGCGATCAATGTTTGTCCTAACAAAATGTGCTGTCTTTTCTCTGCATTTTTTACTCGATGGATTTTGCTATCTATTTTTGGCTTTGCCAAACAAAAGAGTAGAGTCCAGAAAGTAGATATCTACTAATTCTACTTTTTAGAGAGAATACTCTCTCTCTCTCTCTCTCTCTCTCTCTCTCTCTCTCTCTCTCTTTCTGTTGTTCAAACCCTTTCTGAAATATCCCTTTAATAATTATATATATATATATATATATATATGACTATATATATACGTATATATATATATATATATATATATAAATATACAGTACTCAGGTGGCACTGGTGACTATTTGTATTTTCAAGAATATCCTTTAGACTAAACAACTCAGAGGGCCTGTTATAAAAGCTTGAGTATATTAATTTGCTAAGTGGAATTGACACTGAAGGGTTTTATGCCTGAAGTTTCCCCTCTCTCTCTCTCTCTCTCTCTCTCTCTCTCTCTCTCTCTCTCTCTAAACAAAGCATGAAAATAAAATATGTGGTAAAAGATCTATGAGAAAGAATAATTTATATAGAGTGAAAAAGTAACCAATATATTTCTGATCAAAAGTAAATTTAATCATTATTTCCTTTTTGAATATGATATGTTTAAATCACTATTGCTGAATACCGAAGGCCGTTGGAACCAATTTTTCCATTGACACCTACAAAAACAATTGACTCACAGGGTAAAATAGATATGCATAGGGTTTTACTTTTCAGGGCGATATCTAACATTGTTTTTGCCAAAAGAGATTTGAGAGCTCACCTGAAACCAATCGTGTCGAGGCCGTAGGTTTAATTGGATTCCTGTACAAACTGCCAGAGACTTGCAAAACAACCATTTTGTATTTTATTGCAATTAAAAGTCAGGATTGGATTTAAAGGGAGTATGTTTTTGCCTGCAATAGACCAAGATATATATGACCTGATGTGCAAATGCTAAAATACATCAAACTTTATTTCATATTACCAGAAACTGGAATAAGGAAGATTAAATTTCTCATTACTTTGCTCACTGTCAGACACATCAACCAAAAGGGTTGCCTTTTCTTTTGGACAGTGAGTGAAAGAGCCATCTAGTTTAAGTAAAGGAGAAACTGCTAAGTCTACACCAAAGAGTGCAGATGGTAGCCCACAACTTATGTTCCTGGTTTGTACCAGAAATGGTTTCTTTTATGGCTAAATTGTATTCCTTTTCAGTTGAAGCCTAAGTCCTCTGAGTAAAATCTACAAGCTAATCTGTTATCCTTCGAAAGATGACGGGCCCCCTCCCCTGCTTCTCCAGATAAGCACGTCTACAATCATCATTGAATCAGAGTTTGTCTCTCACTTGGTATTGAAGCACATGACAAGGGATTAACGAACTTAACCCTTTTTTTACAATTATGATAAATTCAAATGCTGAATTTCTCTCAAAATGCGATTCTAGTCTGCTTGACATTTGATGTATATTTACTTGGTATTTTATGTATAATCTTACAAGACTTTGACACACAGGGACAGGCTGCTCGGTCTTAATTACCAATGAAGGCAAGGCATGACAGACGTCCAAACTGGAGAACCAGGCTTGCCTGTTATAATTCCAGGGGAGTCAACGTTTACGAAGTCCAAGCAATTACTAGACTTATGAATTGTCCAAAGGACTTAAGACATGGCGAATAGTAGGGAAAATAGAATGCAGTTACTCTCTATGGTGATCATTGAGATCATCCAACAAGCACATAAGATTCCTTTCTATCATCTTAGATAAGAATTGGTGATCCTTTTGTCCACCCTACAAAGAGGATGGTCCTAATTGAGAAATCTCTTCAACAAGTTTTTCTTAATAAAGATAGATTGGTGTAGTGAACTTTAAAGTCATGTTCTACCTTATCTGTTTATTAGCAAGAAACAATATTGTTCTCTATTTATTTTGATTTCGTAAACAGACCTCACGAAGAGGTCTGATAAGAATATCAAAGTTGGGAGTGTATTGAATCAAAGGTTAAGATTGGCATTTCTACTTCACTAAAGCGCTGACTCATAGTCTGCCTTTACTCAATGTATTATCAACAACAGATCCGAAATATCATCAATTCATATGTCATTATAATTTCTTCCCTTATTATTTATTGCATACATTTATGATATTATTAATTCATGCGAAATGATCGATGAAATTGAAGATCCCAATTATCCATTGAACGATGACTAGGATCAGACGACAATAATCTCTCTTTGTAGTTTTCATGTTTAATGTCTTTAACCTCCTACAGCCACACACACAACACACACACACACACACACACATCCTTTCCAATGGCATAATCAAATAATGATTTGATGGAATGGGTAAAAATTTAAAATGTATGAAAGAAAAGTTATTGATATTCTACAACAATGCTGATTTTTAGAGACAATGTCACTCTGTTTCTAGGATGAATATCCCAAAATAGACTTCACATCTTTCATTAGAGTTTGTGAGGGAAAAGAAATTTCTTTAGAACTTTTCGTGGAAGCGGAAATCTGAAAGGAAAATATTATCAAACAATAAATGCATCAATCCTTCGTCTCCTTCCCTACATTACGTTCTCCTTTGGGAGGTGAGCAAGAGGAGCAATGGAAATGAAAAGTTAATGAAGCAAAGGATGAGATTACGGAGGGAAGTGAGGGAGAGAGAAAAGTGGGAAAGAAATCAAATGAAATACAAATGAACCAAAGTCTTCAAGTTCTTTTTATTAAGGATTGCAGCAAACCCTTTTTGTAAGAAACAATGATTTCCTGATATACAAGTTTCGTTGTTGTAAGAAGGATTAAATAATGAGTGATGCTTTGCAATTTGCAATCTTAACCCCTGTGTGAATAGACTAAGGGGAAATTGAAATCTTATGTCTGGAGCCAACACTTTGTGGAGATTGATATATATATATATATATATATATATATATGGAATAACTGATGAGCACAATTACACAACACCTGCTTTTCATCATTGATCAAATTGCTTCATAAACTAAAAAAATCCCTTCATTTTTAATCAGCAAGAGAATCACTTGAGGCTTTCAACTCAAATGAAGCGACACTGTGGACATCAGGAGTTTCTTCAATTGAGGCATTTATACATCAATGGAAACACTATGGATTGTGGGAGTAAATGTCTCTACAGTATTTTATGTAGGGACAAATATGCATCGCGTGATTATTATCAAACAAACATTACCTATTCTATAACTTTTTAAAGGTTTCTATATCACATTAAGGAATAGTAGGAAAAGATTAGTTCCTTTGTGGACTTCCATTAACATCAGGAATTTATGAATAATAAGTTTTTAAAATATGTGGGATCATATTTACACCGTTTCATTATAATTTACTTAATAAAATTATAATAAAAATCAATATTTTCGTCCGTGTTATTCTAAAAGCTTCAGTCTTCATTTCCATTAAAGTAGGTATCTTTCCAAAACATGAATATAGACACAGATTCTGCTATACGAAATGTTTGAAAAAGTTAAATCTTATGAAAATATTTTCTGGCGGGGATTAAAACTGTGTTTATTACATTAGTTGCGACAGAGAGTCAACCAAAGAAGTCGAGTTAAAACAAACATATCGAAGCGACAGAATTCGAAATGGCAACCGCTTCTGAATAGTTTTTTTTTTTTTTTTTTTGACCAGAATAAAAAAAAGGAAATCGGTCGTCGCTTAATTGTAATCAGAAGTCGGTTAAGCAAAGAAGAGATAAATGGGATGTTGAATAAAGGAAATAAAGAAAGAAATTCCTGATGATGCTGGTTAATGGAAGTTCATAAGCAAGCCAAATGGGAGAATCAATCTCTGGAACCATTGTTAAGCTTTGCAGGATGGAATAAACTTTGCATTGAAGACTAGACTTGATTATGCAAGAACCGAAACTTCCACAAAACGAGAGACAAAAATCGAATTTATGAAGGAAATGGGAAAGAGAGAATTGATATTTGGAGTTCCTGATCATGACACACCGAGTGGAAGGACTCGAGTTATAAAGGAGAAAAAGTCTAAAAATTTGTAGTTAAATCAAGTTTGAGAGAGAGAGAGAGAGAGAGGAGAGAGAGAGAGAGAGAGAGAGAGAGAGAGAAAAGTGAAGTAAAAGCAATTTCGCTCGTAAATCACTGAATATCCTAAATATACATTTATTCTGCTTCCCTTCAGTTCTCAATATTAGAGAGAACTTGATGCAACGGACAGAGAGAATATTCAGATCAGAGACAGTGTCATATTGAGTTTGAATTAGCCATCTCTGCATGATATATTTCCTCTTTATCATGCATTGATTTTACATGTAGAATCTCTCTCTCTCTCTCTCTCTCTCTCTCACCTCTCTCTCTCATATATTAAGTTGACTTGATAAAGCAGTTATTCAAAAGAGGATCTATATTGTCCTTCGTAATTGTGACCCACTCCCTCTTCTTCTTCTATTCTTTTCCATCTTTTTGTTCGGACTTGCAATAACTTTAAAGTTATTTACACAAACACATATATACAGTACATATGAGCATATATTATACTATCGGATCATCTAGTTAATGATATTTCTCAATCCTCTATTGACAATATCACACATAACAGATGATCTGTTCTTATGCAAATTTCTCTGTGACACTCCACGTACCAGATGCATAATTATTCAGTGGGAATCTGCATTGAGTCATCTTTTCAGAATCAGACATTTCATATCGTAGTGACTACAGAAAATATGTATAGAAGAGGTTTATACATATATGCATACAATCATATCTATTCATTTAGTTTAGCATCTTAACCTTGGTTTTTTTTATCGCTACTACTTCCACTGATATTATTATTATTATTATTATTATTATTATTATTATTATTATTATTTCTAATGCCAATGATATCATTTGACCAAAAGACCTTGACTTATAAATCCTCCTCGAAGTCGGATCCTTGATGAGTTATTATCAACTTTCAACCTTCAATTACTCAAACCAATAAATGAATAATCATGAATAGCTTCATTGATAGGAAATAGAAATCACATAAGTAGAGCTAAGAATGCCAGATCATTTAGTATGATAAATATGGACAAAAACTAATCCTTAAAATAGTCTTTGTCATATTAGGCTTCTTGTGTTTATAATTCATAGTTGTAAAACTAGGCCAGTCAACGTGACGTCATTTAGAAGTAGATAAATCATATGTAGACATTAGTTCATTTTCATTTCTGAAGGGTTTGATAAAGAATAATCGAATTGAATGATTGAATTCCACCTGACTCCATCTTCGAAAAGAAGCCTCTGGTTTATACCAAGACAAAAACCAACAGAAGAACAGCTGAATCTGCTAGGCCGATGCGGGTAACGTCCTTGACTGGCAACGCCAGAATGGGGTTTGAGTCTCGCTCAAACTCATTAGTTCGTTTGGTCGCTACAACCTCACCATCCCTTGTGAGCTAAAGGGGGGGGGGGGTTATGAGTGAGCCTATGGTCTAACTGGCGAGTCTTTAGAAGCCGTTGTCTGGCCCTCCTTGGTCCTAGCTTGAGTGGAGAGGGGGCTCAGGCACTGTCATATGTATATATGGTCAGTCTCTAGGGCATTCTCCTGCTCGGTAGTGTAATATCACTGTCCCATGCTTTTGCCATTCATGGGCAGCCTTTAAACCTTTAAACCTCTCCCCCCATACTATTCTTAAAAGTTTTATCCAACCTCAACATTCAGCCCCATAACATTTCACCTCAATATCGTTCTGTCATTCAAAATGACTAAGATAAAAGAGAAAATGAGCTTTGATATCAACCTAGTCATTAACCGAACGCAACCAATGAATATCTGATAATTATTGTTACAGAGAAAATCTCCCTTTTAGTTGCCACCGGTCTCTGGGCCATAGATATACGTGGCCCAACAGCGTCACTTTGTCTATTTTCATGATCACTGGAATAGGAATGTAATTGAGGATTCCCAGAGGGAATGTCTGTCCAATTCCTAGAAACGATGAACACCATCGTTGAGTCGTTCTCTCAACTGACTTTTATAGAAAAAGGATTTGTCACTTTGATCTGACATAAAACGGGAATAATCTTTCCATAATTTACTTAAATAATATTCTATTTACTTGGTTATTCTACCTTTTTAATAGATTGTTTACCCCTCCATCTCAATTCTAAACTAATTTCATTGAGGAGGCTTTTTGTTTCACCATCCTGTATTCCATCTCGAATTTTATAACGATTTTTTATATGTGTTATCTAATTTTACTCTATTGGAAGAAGTAACTCTTCTTTTTTTTTTATTTTACAGTTTGAAGCATCCTTTTGCAAAGGAAAGCTGAGGATTTTTAAGTATTATTCAACATTAAAGTGAAGTTATTTTAGGATAAATGAGAGAGGAAATAAACAGAACAATATATGCATTTTCACAGGTGAGGCCTTCTGTTTTTATATCTGACATTTGATTAACTGTTAACATTAATTATTGATTTTAGAGACTTATATCAATTGATAAAAAAAGCATTCGAATCAAATCTTATGCTCCATGAAGCATGATTATCATATTATTAATTGCAACGTAATGACATCATTAATTGGATACTAGTAAGTGAAGCTAAATTCTTTTTAGCAACGGAACATTCATTGGAGCGATAATGAGATGATATCCGATAAGCTAATAAAGATAATGTTTTTAAACACTTCCTCAATATCATAGGTCATTTTAATTCATGTTTTATATATATATATATATATATATACGTATATATATATATATATATATACATATATATATATATATATATATATATGTATATATATATATATATATATATTAATATATGTTTGATCCCAATTTTTTCCAATTGTTAGGAAAAAGGTGGTTAGTATACCATTGGGTAAGACCTGCTACATCAAATACCCATTTTGATATGCATAATTGAATATAAAAATATCAATTAACAACATTACATAAAAAAGGAAAACAATATTAATGTGTGTGATCATATCATCTCTATAAATATTGCATATCACATATTTACGTGAACTAATGGAACTAATTAATATAGCCAATCTGGAACACTCAGTTCCAGGCCCTTATGTAACCAATCAATGTAACAGCCACACTGATCTCTGGACACTGGAATGCTTCCCAAAGCTCTCCTAGAATTCCTAGTTTCCAGGAAATATCCTGGATAGATTCACGATGATTTCTGGTCTTCAATCACACCTAGAATTTTTGGGATCATTTCTCAGTCAATCTTTCCTTAGTCAAAGGAAGACTTCAGTGTCTTCAGAACTTTAAAACTTGATGCGAAAAAGAAGGAAAAGAAGAAGAAGAAGAAGAAGAAGAAAGAAGAAGAAGAAGAAGAAGAAGAAAAAGTGGTTATCAGTCTCCGTAACCAGACTTCATTGCTCGTTAAAGATAAACAGGAATGAATTAATGACAGTGTTTTATATCATAGAATCTCAATTGCCAGAATCATCCACGTTATAACATGAAAGAAATATGACAACAGAAATTCTACAGTTCTAGTTACTATCGGATTAATTTAATGTAATCAAAAAATATGATCTCTTGTTATTTAAATGAAAATAACGTCTTCCTTAAAAGATATTACATTGAAATTAAGGATCCAATCAGAGCAAGAGGGAAATGACCTCAATATAAAAACTTCCACGTCTCTCTCTCTCTCTCTCTCTCTCTCTCTCTCTGTAGCACCCACACACACATGTGGTCTATTACCAAATGTGTTTGATTCTTGGTAGACGCATTAATTAACTCATTAACTCGCTGGATGTTACGAAAAAAGAATGGCAAAACTTGTTTTCGCCAACGCCTAGATTCGAAAAAACCTAATCTTGTTATGGTGAGTGAATTTTTGATAATTTTCTCAAGGGAAGACAGACTCCTGTTTTCAACAAGACAGATAAACCTCAAATCACGGTCTCTCTCTCTCTCTCTCTCCTCTCTCCTCTCTCTATCTCTCTCTCTCTCTCTCTCTCTCTCTGTAGTTTTTGGTTATTATCTTGATACTAGAATAACAGGACAGAGAGAGGAGGTTCCCCCCCCCAAAAAAAAAAAAGTAAAACTTACAGCTGCATTAGAAGTAACGTTTAAAATGTCTCGGAGGCAGAGGAGAGAAAAGTAGTTTAGTTTCCCAAAACAGTTAAACATAAAAAAAACCAACAAATGCATAGGAAAAAAAGAGTAGATTAATTTGTGGTTCTAAAATGTCTGTAACATTTTGGCATATAAATGAGATAAATCCTTAAAAAGAATATTCCAATTGTAGATCCCTCTGTAGTTTTCTAAGATATTTCACCATCTGTTTTAATGACTCTATCGAATGTTTATTATTGTAGATGGAGTTGATGATTGATGTGTTTGATCAACTATTGCTCTCACCGATGTATGTACAAACAAACAAAGAAATGGCTCCATTGTTTTCAATGTGGACTGACCGAGCGTCATATTAAAACTGTCATTTCGACAGTCTTTTGAAGGAGCAAAATACTTTTATATCTGAGTTCTCTTTTCTAATTGCTACATTAAAAGTACACCTAACATGTGTTTTATAAAACTTCAAATCGATATGGCCTGGGCATACTATATAAACAGCATTTGTTATTCTATAATATAAAGAAAACATTTGCCTCGGAAATGGCAAATTGGCACCTGAAATGATTTATCGATACAATTCTCATGAAATTGTTATTTGAAGAACTTCCTGTAAAACAATGATCTATGTTAATGTCCCTCATTTATCGTATCACTTTATCACTGCAATAACTCTGCAATGTCTATAATTCAGTTATTGAATGAACAACAATCCACTCATCATGGCTTCGATCTCTCTCTCTCTCTCTCTCTCTCTCTCTCTCTCTCTCCACCCTTACTCTGTATGCTGACATAGACTTGGCTGAGTAACACACAAACACACTTACTTACTCAGCGGTGATACTAATACTTTCGGAAACTCATTTAGTTTCCTCACTAAATTTATTTATATTTTATTATTGCAGTATACATGGAAAACAAAAGAGAGAGAGAGAGAGAGAGAGAGAGAGAGAGAGAGAGAGAGAGAGAGAGAGAGAGAGAGAGAGAGAGAGAGAGAAATTGTTTCATTTACGATATAGTGCATATCTAATAAATATAAGTTATCCTTGAGCGATACCAACACAGTTGACTAACTACCCTTCCGATAACTTTCAAACGTCCTTTCAAGCTTCAATAACTAAAGACATTAAGTTGTTGCTTTGCATCTACCTGACGTTTAATTCCTACAATCAATGTTCAAGTAGACGTTTTATCACGTTTCATGTTACTCATCCAAAAATGATATATTTATCACTTTATAATGAGTAATGAATAATCTTCCCATTAGTCCACCTTCAGTAAATTCTTGGAAGAGAATAATGCTGACCTTGTTTACATCTATCAAAATGAGGTTACTTCCAAGTACTATGTCATTGCAAAATAACTTCATTATGTGAAGCAATTATTGCTAATTATTCTAATTCCGTGTTTGTCTTGTATTGTTTCAGTTGATCCTTATCTGTTTTTGTCTTAAAAGAATGAGATGAAATTAAATGGGATTAATCCTAGTTTTACATCAGCAACTTTCATAAACTTCAAATGTAAACATCATCCGCAAGATTGAAATGGTATTTTTATCCTGGTAAAGTAATTACAGAAACCCTAGTGGAGAGAGAGAGAGAGAGAGAGAGAGAGAGAGAGAGAGAGAGAGAGAACTAGTTGAAACATATCATATCGTATCACGACAGTATAGGTGTTATCCTCGTTTCTGAAAGGAAATTGAATCTAATCTCCTCAGACAGTGAGATCATGTCAGAATGACCTTCCATTACTTGGGGCTACTGTGATTGACGACTGGGAAGACTACAATCATCGGATCTAATTTGATCATGAGAGCCCTTAGGATTGGAAGACCAATATAGATCAGTGCCATCGATATCCTCTGATAACAAATAGAAAATCCTTTTAAATTTGTCGTTAATGCAAAGATAGTAATAGTTATTAACATCCTCTCGAATTACGTTCCTGTTCTAAAATGCCTTGAGTTTTTCAACCTTTTTATTTATTGGTTTTCACATCACTCTAACGTTTTATAGAACCAAACTTTTCAAGTATGCAAACATATGCTCACAAAGTAGGCATAGCTGTGGAGAGAGAGAGAGAGAGAGAGAGAGAGAGAGAGAGAGAGACTTGGTAATGAGATTGCAAGTTCGCTTTGTCGAAGATTCTGATGATGTCGATATGACCAAAGCGATGTTTAGGATTTAATACAAACTGCACCTAAGACTCATCTTCTGTTCATTCATATTTCCTTGTTTTCCTCTTTTTCTTTTCACTTAAAGGACTTTTGGTACTGAACCTTTTCCAGATAATCTGGGTCTGTCTCGTTGTTTCCCATAGTCACTCAGATCAGATTTCTGAGATTTTCTTGAGCCCCACGAATGCAAATATAAATATATCTTGACTTATTGTGAGGAATCCAAAGGTTCAATATCATGAACATAAACAACCTAACACCAATGATGAATGTTGTGGACAAAAGCATTTACAATAATTTTTTGTGCAATGTAATATTTTGCTCACATACTATTCATCAATTAATGTAATGAAATCTAAAAAATAATTTATCAATGCAATACATATATTGATTATCACCAACATCGAAATGAGAATTCAAATAATTTTATGTACTGAAATCAATTTCTATCATAATATATAATGAAATAAATATAGTCGTATGAACACCTGCAAAATGAAAGTCTTGTACCAACCATGTGTCACACGATCGTACAGAGTAACGAGATTTCATTTTGTGTATATATTATGCTTGTATCTTCGCTCTCCCCTAGCACTGATAAGGACCTGAAATAACATGTCTGTTTTTCTTACTGTTAACTGTTAACCGGTGCAGTATCGGTTGAACATGAAATTTGTCTTTTTTGCCTTTATTGCATGGAGTTTATGTATATGTAAACAGATGTTTATATATCTACTAATGGAGAACTTAGCCACTTTAACCCTGGATAGGTACGATGGGTCGTTCGCGACCCCGAGCGTCAAAAAAAAACAGGTTTTTCTCACGTGACTCACCCCCGTGACTGAATTTGTGGGTGATCGACCTGCAGGAGGTGTCTCCCCTACACGCTCTAGTAGTGTCCAGATGTGCATTGCTGTAGCTGTACTCCTTCCCCGATTTCTGAGACGCGTCGGGGTCGAGCGCGACCGAGTTTACCCTTCTAAGGTAGTTTGCATAATTATCAAAGTTATTACGTATTATGAAATTGTCGTAGAATGGTGCAACTTGTATAGGTTATCAGTTGTGGAAAGTCTTGGTGGATTGTTTGGCTACCATGTGCATGATTTTTTTTTTAGTTAAAATGTCGTTCATCACCACGAGGACCATTTTACCGCGAGTGCCCCTTTTTCATTTTTTTTCATTTTTTTGCCAAGTCATTTTTCCGTAAGATATTGCCAAATAGTGTCGTAAAACTTTTGCTTGTTTAGTGTTGGAAAGTGTGTCTAGATGATCTGGCTACCCATGCATGACTTTGTTTTTGTCAGATACGACGTAGTTATTGGTATATTGGGTATTTAACTGCGGTTGCCAATTTCTGTTTTTTTTCAATATTTGTAAAAATTACTACGTAGTAAGGAATTGCCGTATATTATTCATTTTTTTTTTTCATGTTTATGTGTTAGAAAGTGTGCCTTGATGGTTGGGCTAACACGTGCATGTCTTTTTTTTTATCTGAGATGCCGTATATTAGAATGTCGGGTATTTTACCGCGAGTACCCCTTTTTCATTTTTTTTTCATTTTTTTGCCAAGTCATTTTTCCGTAAGATATTGCAAAATAGTGTCGTAAAACTTTTGCTTTTTTAGTGTTGGAAAGTGTGTCTAGATGATCTGGCTACCCATGCGTGATTTTGTTTTTGTCAGATACGACGTAGTTATTGGTATATTGGGTATTTAACTGCGGTTGCCAATTTCTGTTTTTTTTCAATATTTGTAAAAATTTACTACGTAGTAAGGAATTGCCGTATATTATTGATTTTTTTTTATGTTTATGTGTTAGAAAGTGTGCCTTGATGGTTGGGCTAACACGTGCATGTCTTTTTTTTTATCTGAGATGCCGTATATTAGAATGTTGGGCATTTTTCCGCGAGTGCCCCTTTTTATTTGTTTTGCATTTTTTTGCTTAGTCATGTTACCGTAAGGAATTGGCAAGTAGTGTCGCAAAACTTATATTTTTATAGTGTTGGAAAGTGTTTCTAGATGATCTGGCTACCCATGCCTATTTTTTTTTTAGCCAGATATGGCGTATATATAAGTATGTGTTCGATTTTCCTGTGATTGCCATTTTTTCGTTTTTTCCCATTTCTTTCAAAATTACTACGTACTAAGGAACTATCACAGAGTAATGATTCATTTATATGTTTATTTGTCGGAAAATGTGCCTTGATGGTTTGCCTAGCACGTGGCTGAAATTTTTTTTTTTCTGAAATGCCGTATATTAGAATGGCCATTTTTCCGCGAGTGCCCCTTTTTATTTGTTTTGCATTTTTTTGCTTAGTCATGTTACCGTAAGGAATTGGCAAGTAGTGTCGCAAAACTTATAATTTTATAGTGTTGGAAAGTGTTTCTAGATGATCTGGCTACCCATGCCTATCTTTTTTTTTTTAGCCAGATATGGCGTATATATAGGTATGTGTTCGATTTTCCTGTGATTGCCATTTTTTCGTTTTTTCCCATTTCTTTCAAAATTACTACGTACTAAGGAACTATCACAGAGTAATGATTCATTTAGATGTTTATTTGTCGGAAAATGTGCCTTGATGGTTTGCCTAGCACGTGGCTGAATTTTTTTTTTCTGAAATGCCGTATATTAGAATGTTAGCCATTTTTCCGCGAGTGCCCCTTTTTATTTGTTTTGCATTTTTTCGCTTAGTCATGTTACCGTAAGGAATTGGCAAGTAGTGTCGCAAAACTTATATTTTTATAGTGTTGGAAAGTGTTTCTAGATGATCTGGCTACCCATGCCTATCTTTTTTTTAGCCAGATATGGCGTATATATAGGTATGTGTTCGATTTTCCGGTGATTGCCATTTTTTCGTTTTTTCCCAATTCTTTCAAAATTACTACGTACTAAGGAACTATCACAGAGTAATGATTCCTCTAGATGTTTATTTGTCGGAAAATTTTGTTTACTTTTTTTTTGATTGAATATCATCAAATTTTTTTAGCTAAAATATTATATTGTTTTACATTTTTTTTTTTTCGATTTTATTTCCCTTCAAAAAGATTTTTTTGGGTCAGAATTTCAATTTTATAGTCGTAAAATAATCGTCAATTATCCAGCAACCCACCATACAATTTTTATGCATATCCAATAATAATTAGATTAGTAAATAACACCTTGAAATTGACATACCCTTCCTACATTTCAAGTGGCAGATTAGGGAGTCTGAGTCAGTGTGGTTGGCGGCCATTTTGTGGACATATCCGAAGCGTAAGCTGCCCTATCTATATATATTCTTGTTCCCTATAGAATTTGTGATATTTTGGTATATTTTTACCTGCATAAATATCATATTATATATTAAATATATGTATTTTTTTACGAAATTTCTAAGTACTCAAAAAATTACCTTTAGATATGGCCCCTGATATAAATGTAATTTACAAAATAATGAAGATTTTTTTACATATTTCTATTTTAGGATAACATATGTTTATTCCCTAAAAAAATTAGCTACTTCCTATTTCATTTGGGTACCCAAAAAAATTCATGAAATTTGGACAAATTTTTTTGGCCAAAAAAAGTTACTCTTTTTTTCTCATTTCAGATCTTCACCTCCATGGGTCTGACTTCATCCAAAATACATCAAGATGTGTCATAAACATTCAAGAATCAATTCCTAAAAGGATTTGTGTATATATGTATAAACTTTTTTTTATGAATTTTTATGTCAGGTCTTTTTTTTTTCTACTTAATTTTTTAAAATATTTATAATAAATAGTTTATCTGCAGATGAGTAGTATTTATTTTTACAGTTGTTTTAAGCATTCATTGAAGTTTTTTTGGCAAAAGAAAAAAGGAGGTTACTGCAAAAACTGATTTTTCAAGAATTTTTTTTGCCGTCGGGGTCGTTCGCGTCCGAGTATACCCTTAAAGGGGTGTCCGAGGAACGTACCTATCCAGGGTTAAAACTCCCAAATGGGGTGGAAATTTTCATATATGCCGATGATATATGCATAGTATGTCCAAATAAAGCTCATGCAAGAAATATCACTCAAAAAGCACCTCATATGATCCAAGCCAAATGCAATGATCTTGGCCTAAAGATCAACACCAACAAAACAAAAGCAATGGCTATAAAACACTCGCAAAACCCTCAGAACTTCACACTGAGGGGTGAGGACATCGAATGGGTGAGTAAATTCATATACCTTGGGGTAATCATTAGCAAAACCTTATCACCAGCCAATGAAGTAATCTACTTCAGAGAGAAGCCAAAAATTCGTCTATCAGCCATGAAACGAATGACCTCCCTTAAACAAGGAGTACCAAATAACCTAAGACTGTTTTATCTACAAGCAATTCGATCCCATATCGATTATGCAGCACCCCCACTCACTACATTGACTGACACTCAAAAAGCATCATTAGAAGTAATCCAAAACAATACCATGAGACTCATTAGTGGCTCTCCAATGTGGACAAGACTCTGCTTACTTAGAGCAGAAACCAACCTAATTCCCCTGTCAGCCAGGATTGACATTAGGAATAGCAGCATTATATTCAAGTCAATCATCGCAGACAGAAAAAGCCCACTCAACAATAAAGAAGAACTGGATCCGGCAAATTCCCAAGCAAAGAAACTACTGGATACAATCAGAAGGCAGATGCAAAATGAGGCTCACAAAACCAAGGGACAACAAAAGCACGATGGATACATCCCTCCTGCTCCTTGGGCTCGTAATCCTATCAAATACAACTTCAATATCCTACCAGCAGCAAGCAAGGCTCTCTGCGCGCCAGACCAACTCACTGTAGCTGCAAAAAATGCTATCAGGAACACACCTGCGCCTCACACCTATCATACGGATGGATCAGTAGACAGTGCAATCCCTGCAGCTGCTGCTGCAGTTATCTCTACATCAGGATATAAAGAAAACTGGACACTTTCCAACTATGCCTCCACACTGCAAACTGAACTAGTGGCCATTGCAAAAGCTCTAGAACACTCTGCCAACTAACAAGACGGGAACACAACTATCCATACAGATTCCAGAGGAGCCATTCTGACCCTCAGCAACAAGGATCCTACAGAGAATGTTTACCTCATCACTGCAATTCAATTCTTAGCCTTGCTCCACCAAAGAAACAATAGGCAAGTTACCTTGAATTGGATTCCAAGCCGTACTGGAATCTCTGGCAACGATGAGGCCGACTACCTAGCTAAATCGGCCTTAATGTGCCAAACCATTAGCATTACTCTACAACCATCATTAAAAACCATCAAAAATCAAATGGCCGCCTACTGCAACATCCAAAAGACTAGTGAAGTAAGGAGAGCCTTCCTAGATGGATCAAGATCTGCAAAGTAGTATATTGAAGCGACAAACATATTACCACACCCAATTGCGAGACAAACACCTCACCAGGACACAGTTATCATCTGCAGACTACGACTGAGATATCTATGCAACTGTCAAATCATCTTAGATAATGGCGAAGACCCTGCAGAACAGCATAGACCAATTAGACCATGCAAGTACTGTAATCAAGACACAGAAGAACCTTTACAGCACTCTCTACAGCAATATCAGGAAACAAACCTGCTTTGGCAGGATCTTAATCCCAACACTCATGCAACTGCAACAGCAATTGTCAAGCATATAATTGACAATCATAACACCCTCTCAGTCTTTCTCCGCAGCTACCTTCCACCGAGATAACGTTGTAACAATGCCAACGAGAAATCTAAGCGGCATTTGAAGAGAAACCTTCTTATCCCCCCTGCAATTTCTATGTTGGGAGCAGAACGATTGTCGGCGGCTGGGGACAACAACTCGCACTCCTTATCAGGAGGCAGTTTTGTCTTCCCGTCCTGTTTCCAACATATCTGTCTCTCCTCTTAGCAACCTCCCTTGCTGGAGTCAGAACGGGTGCTGGCGGCTGAGGGCAATAACTCGTACTCCTTATAAGGAGACAGTTTTGCCTTCCCGTCCTTTTTTCAACGCTGGAACTGGGAACGGAGCGGTCCGTGGTCTTTTTGATATCCAGAATCTTTTTCACCTTCAATCTCTTTTCTCTTTCCAGTTCAGGCGTCCCTCCAAACCCCCTTTGTAAGTCTCAATAAATAAAATCATAAGTAACCTTTATTTTTACTTTTTTTTTTATTCACAGGTACAGGAATTCTTTATTCCATCCTATCTCTACTATTGAAACTGATATAACTCCCTCCTTTCAGCTCTCTCCCACTCAGCTGAAATCTCACACTATCCCTCTATCTCACAACTCAAGCTTAAACCACTACTAAGTTTTTTACTTCACCTATATCAACATCTCCAACTATAAACTTTTCAACTCCTTCCCGAGCTCTCCTACTTATCGGGACTTGCTACTATAATTTTTTTTTATAACTAAGGCTAGAGCCAGGGGGCTCATGGGAAGGCATCCCCTTCCCACAGTCAATTACTCCTTTCTCAAACAATCCAACACAACCTAAAACCTACCCCAATATCCTAAAATAAATGTTGTAGAATATCCCCCACCCAACTACCTATCCTAATATATCCTACCTAAACACCTACGGGCTGCAAGATTGCAAAAGCCCGTGTCTGGCCAAAAGGGCCAGGCAATCTTCAACAACAGCAACAACAATAAAGTTACTCAGTTGCTTTCATTCCACCTTTGAGTCACAACCTTCTCTCAGCTCGTCACGTTGGTGACCCCGGAAGTCGACTCGCACCTCCCGCCTTCCACTCCTCCCCCGCCCCTCCGTCGTTCGCCAATGGAGAGGCATTTGCTTGGTTTCAGTGGGCAGAAGTCCAGTTCCGTATCAAGGTCGTGACTCGCTCAACCACCAAAGCAGATTATGTTCTTGCGGCGATACCCGAGGACACCTTCCCGGAAATATCCGACTGGCTTTATGAACAAGGAGACACCCCAATAGCGTATGAAAACCTCAAAACATACCTTCTGTAGCAGTACTCACCGTCGCCAAACGCCCAAAAAGCAAAGCTTTTTCAGCTCTCTCAACAACCATTGGGGGACCAAAGGGCTTCGCTCGCCCTCAGGGAAAGGAACCAGTATCGCTCGCCTGCAACCTGCCGCAGACGGCTCTCCTCGTTAGGTGAACCTACTTCGTGCCATTTCGATATGCCGTTTACCAGAATATTTATGCGCTGCCATACCCTATGTGGATAGTTTACCAATAAAAGTCTTGATGACCAAAGCCGACGCCTTTATGGACAGCCACTTCTCGACCTTCAAGACCTTCCTCAACCCCTCCACTCCTGACAAAGAGGACACCTATTCAACGTCAACCGAAGCTGACGTGAATGCTGAAGGACATACACGCCTACCTGTGACGAGCCGGAGCGGAGACAAAGCCACCCATCACCCACCACTGGCTCGCCCCCTTAGCCAACGACTTTTACAGCCACTTACTACTGCCCATCGGCCGCAGTTTTGCTACTACCACTTCAGATTCATGGCAGCCGCGAAGATATGGGCCAAGGATTGTCAGTGGCCAAAAAAGTGTAAGTAGGCCATCGCTCATGGCGGTGGCCTCCCGTGTTTTTAATCTTTTCTTTTTACATGATGCAGGAACGGGCCTGCAATTTCTGGTAGACACGGGTGCTTGTCGTTTTCTTTTGCCAAGGGAACTCTTCTGGACACGACGTAGTCTGTCTACGGCTGCCGACGTCCGCCTGGTAGCTGCCAACTGATCTGTGATACCCACCTACGGTTACGAGAACCTAAAATTATCGTTTAGAAATGGTAAATGTAATTAGAAGTTTCTCGTTGCTGACGTCACACTGGTCAATCCTTGACGCGGATTTCCTCTCTCATTTCCACCTTCTGGTCGATGTCGCCCACCGACGATTGGTCAACGCAGACTCGTACTTGTCGACACCTCTTCAACCCGCCCCCTCCAACCTCGCTCTCCACATCAGTGCACCCACGGATGCCTACGCCCACCTCCTCAAGTCGTACCCGGATGTTTTCCATCCAGAACTTCGCCCAAACGCCCACGGCTCCTGCCAAGCACGGTATTTATCACCATATCAAGACGACGGGACCCCCGGTCTTCGCAAAATTCAGACGTCTGGCACCGGAACAGTTGGCAAACCCCAAACAGACGTTTGCCGAAATGGAGGCAATGGGCCTTTGCCAAAAGGCCTCCAGCCCATGATCGTCACCCCTTCACATCGGTCTGAAGAAAGACGGCTCCCTCCGTCCGTGCAGGGATTAAAGGTGCCTGAACATGCAAACAGAACAGGATTACTACCCCCTCCCAAATATCCTCGACGTGACCTCCTACCTGCACAAAGCGACGGTTTTCTCCACACTCGACCTCCTGAAGGGGTATTATCAGATGCCTCTGAACCCAGATGATATCACCAAGACCGCCAACGCCACTCCCTTTGGTACATACACCTTCAATTACTCCTGCATTGGCCTTCGTAATGCTGGGGCCACTTTTCAACGTCTCATTGATGGCATCTTAGGAGACTTCCGCTTCTGTATATGTCACCTGCGGCTCGTGCTCGACCATCTGCAACAAAACGACCTGGTAGTCCGGTATGACAAGTGTACATTTGGCGCCAACGAAGTGTTGATCTTAGGGCACCGCATCACTCCTGAAGGAGTCCATCCCCTCCCTGAAAAGGTAGTAGCCATTCAGAACTTCCCAATGCCCTCGACTGTCAAAGCTCTGCAGGAATTCTGGGGCATGATCAACTATTATCACCATTTTCTGCCAGCCATTGCCAAAACTCTTGCTCGCCTTTATGCTTCCCTCAAGGGCAAGTCAAAGGACCTGAATTGGGGTCCCCTTCAAGAAGCAGCCTTCTGCAATGCAAAGAAGGACCTATCAACCACTGCAGCTCTCACTTTTCCTATCCCATATGCCCCTCTACTTCTCTCCACTGATGCCAGCGATGTCGCTTTTGGTGCAGTACTCGAACAGGTGGTCAACGGCTCACCCCGTCCATTGGCCTTCTTCAGCAAAAAACTGTCCAAGGCAGAATCGGGCTATTCTACCTTCGATCGTGAATTGCTGGCGGTGCATATGGCTGTCCGTCACTTTCGCCATTTCTTAGAAGGTACGCTCTTCGTCATTCGCACAGACCATATGCCTCTGGTGCACTCCTTCACTCGACAGTTTGACGCCTGGTCGGCCTGTCAATGCCAACATCTCTCCGCCGTGGCTGTATACAATTGCACCCTTCAACACCCCCCTGGGAAAATGAATCTTGTTGCCGAGGCCCTGTCAAGAAACACTTTGGCTTCTGCTCAACTGGGATTGGATTACAACGTCTTGGCTGAAGCCCAAGGACAGGATCCAGAGTATCAAACATGTAGGACATCCTGCACATCCCTCCGTTGGGAAGACATGCCCCTCGACAACTCCAACACCACCCTCCTCTGTGACGTCAGTACTGGTAGACCGCGACCTTGGATTCCTGCTCCCAAGCGCCGACAGGTGTTTGATTTCATTCTGGGCCTTTTACGTACCTTGTGCCGTTCTACTGCACAGCTGCTGAAGACGAAGTTCATTTGGCATGGCATTTCTAAGGATGCTAAGGATTGGGTCCACGCCTGCACTTCTTGCCAAACTTCCAAAGTACATCGACACACGGATTCAGGACTGGGCACCTTTCCTCAACCTCAGCCTCGTTTCGCACACATTCACGTCGAAGTTTTAGGCCCCATACCCACATCACAAGGACATTGTTGCCTGTTTACCATCATCCACCGCTCCACTCGTTGGCCTGAAGCAATCCCCATGGAAACTGCAATGTTCACCTCTTGTGCAACTGCCTTACTCTCAGAATGGATTGCAAGTTTTGGTATCCCTAAGCATATTACTTCAAACAGGGGTACCACTTTCACCTCTCAATTGTGGACCTCATTTGTGAATCTTGTGGGTATCACCTACATCAGACAACTGCCTACAACCCCGCTGCCAATGGAACGGTTGAACGTTTTCATTGCACCCTCAAAGCAGCTTTAATGTCCCGCTGCAAGGATTCCAACTGGTTTACTCAGTTTCCCTGGGTCCTCTTGGGACTAAGGACCATTCCTAAACACGCCCTCGACTTCTCGGCAGCTGAAATGGTGTATGGCGACCCGTTGGTCATCCCTGCGGAATTTCTTCCTTCTGCAACCTCCTCCAACGATCTGCAGCGCATACATCACGTCGTGGGAAAATGTACTCCATGCCGCCAGACCTACAAGCCCCCAGCGAAGCATCACATACCGACAGACTTGCACTCTCCAACGCAGTCCGAAAGCATTCCTACTAAACATTCGTGGCAAAGTAGACTGGGTCTCCATTGATCGTCTAAAACCTGCTTATCTCCTGCCAGATGACCCGCCTACAGTTTGCCTCTCTAGATCAGGGCGCCCTATTTAACATGTACAGCATGTTATTTTTATTGAGGGAGCCATGTACCAACCGTGTGTCACACGATCGTACATAATAACAACATTTCATTTTGTGTATTTATTATGTTTGTACATTTGCTCTCCCCTCGCACTGATAAGGACCTGAAATAACATGTCTGTTTTTCTCACCGGTAACTGTTAACCGGTGTGGTAACGGTTGAACATGAAATTTCCTGTTATGTCTTTTATGCTTTTTTTGCATGGAGTTTATGTATATATAAACGCATGTTTTTTAAATAAGTTACTCAGTTGCTTTCATTCCGCTTTTGAGTCACAACCTTCTCTCGGCTTGTCACAGTCTTTATTCAAATCACATGAACTTGAGCAACATAATGAATGACGCCACCAAACATATGTAAAATTGCTATTTTTGAATAAAGACTCTTTATAAATATTTTCATATTAATTAATCAGTAGTTAGATGATAAGGAATAACACGAGAAATATTTTATTGGTTTATATTTTTCTAATTCATTTAAGTAAGAACCGATATCTCTTTACTTTCGCAATTGTCTTTCTTTATCCTACTTTTCCATCTTTATCCTATTCAGACGATTCTTTCTTACAAACTTTCCAGGAAAGAAAGAACAAATTTGGAAAGAAAAATAGTATGAACAAATATTCACTTATTGCCTAAAATTATCATGAATGATTCTTCATCAAATTCCGGGTCAAAATACCCACAACAAAAAAGAAATCTTAACTATTTTGTCTTTAAATATCTGTTGTAAAATAAAAGAAATGACGCAATATTTCATAGAGAGAGAGAGAGAGAGAGAGAGAGAGAGAGAGAGAGAGAGAGGTTTATCATTAAGATGAATATAGATAAAATTACTGACTATAGCCTGCTCTCTTTCAAGAGGCGAGGAGAATACAAGTAAAGACTAATACTATTTGGCTTCACGTAATAAACATAAGGTTCGGTTACACCAACGTCCAGCCCGGGCTCATTAAGGGTGCCTTTATCCAATCATCGGACAGATATGATCCTTATAGTCTCTACCTTTCCTGTATCTTTTATTTTTCTTTCATTATGGTAAAGGTGCATGAACAACAACAACAAAAACAACACCAATCACAAGAATGAACCGCAATGCAGACTTAAACACAAATTCTTTATCTATAATGTTTCTTATGTTTCTGCAAATCAAAGTTTGTAAAAGATGACTTCGAACAGTTTTTGGGCAAATTTCCCTCGGCAGATCTTTGCTTAATAGTGATTTTAGAACCGTTCAGTAATATGCATCTCAAAACACTTAACTATGAAAAAGGAACTACGTTGAGAGAGAGAGAGAGAGAGAGAGAGAGAGAGAGAGAGAGAGAGAGAGAGAGAGAGTTTGATTTGATCAAACTCTCTCTCCCCTTCTCCTGGGATATAACACCAGAAGATGCTTACTTATTTTGATAAAAAAGAAAAAAATCTTAATCTTGCTTCAGTCGGTCGACTGGTCCTTTTTTATCCTACCTAATACAGACTTACTGCAGAAGTCAAATTTGTCCAGATGAAAATAAATCAACGATCTTTGGCTAGATTTATTGAAGACAACCGTAAGATTTGAAAATATTTCATAATAAGAAATTAAAAGTTTCTAAGTATGAATGTGTTAATAGAGCTTACTTCATCCCAGGCTCTCTCTCTCTCTCTCTCTCTCTCTCTCTCTCTCTCTCTCTCTCTTCTTCTTCTTCTTCTTCTTCTTATTCTCCGAGATGTCAAAGCTCGTTGCATGTCAGCAGAAGAAAACGTCAACAATCTCTTTCTTAACAACAACAACTTCCCAAGTCCAACGATTGAATGCACTCGACTTCAATTGATGCATCCATGTATCAATTCTTTTATTTTATAGATGCATATGTATACATGTACATACTAATTTATGTATGAACGGGTGTATTAGATATTTGTTTTATATTTTATATATAAAACAGAGGGGTATGGACATTATTAGAACAGTCGTTTCTTTCATTTGCTCTTATAATTTACGCTTCATTTCCAAGAGAGAGAGAGAGAGAGAGAGAGAGAGAGAGAGAGAGAGAGAGAGAGAGAGAGCGGCGGGTTGCTGCTTTCAAGTGAGATTATTTCGTATAAGCTTAATCTGATACTTCATGTGTGTTGGTGTTCGGGGTGCGGGGGGGGGGGGGGGGGTTGTTATCAACCCGGCTTCTGCTTATAGTTCTTCGTTTAGACAATACTCCAAAGAAAAAAAGTAAATGAACTGTTACTTGTTTACAAGATCAACATAAGTTTTCTAAGAGAATCTTATTGATGAAGGAAATAAACAGAAACAACTGCTGATGACTAATTCCTTTTCATTGTGGGCAAGCGGCAATGAAGGTGTGTTGCGGTGGTGGGGGTGCAACCTCATCCATTGCGCAGATAGAAGACATTTATTTTCGGAAGTCTCTCTTTTCTAAATCAAAAGGATAGTTACTGAAACAGATAAAACGTTTCTAATGAACTAAAAAAACAATATAAACCAATATTTTTGAAACGACTTAGCAGAATAATATCAAAAGCAAAAGGTGGTTAATCCCCTCTTGCAATTCCTCGAATTTACAAAGTGTTTCTTGATTCCTTTGATATGCAATGGATGTTAATCAAACTTTGACACCAACAGTCAATTAAGGTATTCCTTCATTGGTCATGAAGGAATCACTAAAGAGAGACGTTTCTCAGTCACAAACTATAATTTCCTTCGATCCTTCCAGCACTCAGGGGAGGAGATAACATGTTCTCTTTATTAAATCCCTTTCAGAAAATTTAATCTCATTAAATTAACTAAGGGTAATTTGCTCTCTCTCTCTCTCTCTCTCTCTCTCTCTCTCTCTCTCTCTCTCTCTCTCTCTCTCTCTCTTGCTATACCAATACATTACTCACCTTCTTGCTTCCTGGTCCGTAGGAACATTCAATGAATAAATGCAAAACAAAAACAATAAGAATCAAGAGAGATGAAAGAAGACAAAAGGAAGACTATACAGTTTTCATTACAAGAAATATCATCAACGTCTGTCATTGTGACTCTCTCTGAATCCAGCCTTCATTGCGGATGTATATATGTTTGTCTATGGGATATTTGTCGTGAATAAAATAATTATGGCTCTTGTTTATATATAGAGATAAAACAAGTATTTCTGTAATTATGTCCTTTGGAATTATAAACCCATTTCAATATTTGCATTACAACGTTGTTGTATAAAACACACATGATAATATCTGGGTTTAAATGTCAGCATCAATATATCATATAAGACATAGCATCATCCACACTGAAAGACGAATATCAGTAAGTGATGCTACTTTCAAAATGTTTCTCTAGAAAGCTGATGCAATGGATATAAGGAAGAGGGATACCCATTAAAGGGTTGTAGACTCATTAGTGAGGTTATCCCATCCTGATGCCAATGACATTAATGATGTCTACTCCTTTTAGTTTAGTGTTTAAAGGCCGATTCTGAATGGCAGAGACGAGGGACAGTGACATTGCCCTTACTAGAATAACGATGAGCTTGATATTGAACTTATATACATTATGATCAGTGCCCAAGTCTTCTCTCTAGCCAAGCTGGGACCAGGGAGGGCTAGGCAAAGGCTGCTGATGACTCAGCAAGCCAGCCGAAGCCCAGTCCTTAGCTCATAGGGATGGTGAGGTTGCAGACACTACAAGAAATTATCAACTTTGAGCGGGACTCAAACTCCAGTCCGGTAGATCACCAGGCAGGGACGTTTTCAATAGACCACCATGACCCTAACGAGAGAATAACTTCTCTGGTACTGTGGGGTGTTAGAAACACCAAATGTATATGATTTTACGTTCGCTTGAATAGAAAAATCCGCAAATCACAGAAGAATTGAGCAATTGAAGATAATGGAACATAAAAACTACAGCAATCATAAAAAGAGTAAAACAATGAAAGAGAAATGCTATTAAAGAAATGAAAGTTTAGACTACAATCAACACAACATTCCTGAACACCTACAGTATAACTATTAGCAACAGCTGGAAATATAAACATTCAAAGTCAACACTGTTTTTAAAGATAACAAAAGTTAAATTGATGTGATTAAAAGAGAGAAATTTGATGTTTATGTTAAAACGAATAAAGAAATTAGCACAACAGAAGTCAACAACATAAAGCTAAGTGGTCAGATATTTTATTTGATACAAATAGAACAGACATATAGACTGGATTTTTTTTGATGGGGAGGACGGATGATCTCTTGGGAAAAACGTTATACCATAATATACATCGTGTTTCCTGAGAGGTTTCCTAAGAGGTTTCCTCTCTCTCTCTCTCTCTCTCTCTCTCTCTCTCTCTCTCTCTCTCTCTCTGTTTTTTCCTTCGTTCATAAACCCTTGTTTCCAATGACATAATCCAAAACCTTGACCGGTTGATATCGTTATAGTTCAAAACGACCATTGGTTCAAAACTCTGAAACAACACATACATATTTGGTTCTTGTTTTTGCTTTTACCTTAGGTGATAAGGGCATTGAGGGTGGGGGGGGGGGGGGCATTTCAAGGAATAACCTGGTAATGAAATGATTACTCATGTTTTAATTGAACTCATATCAACCAACAATTATACTTATGCTTGCGTCATAGGACCAACTGTTTTGAAATGTATTTATTCATGTGTGTATGAATAACTATGGAAGAAATGACTTTATACATGATTGTTCCAGCAAATACCACATATGCTTGCATGTTCATGTATGACCATGTCTACAAATCAATGCATTTTACGATGTTTGATGTTACGCTTTATTTGTGTTCAATTGGTCCTTGAATATCAAAGCATTTTGGGATTTAATTCTTCGGAGGATTAAATGATTTTCAGAATAAAAACGTCAGTCTCATTTTATTTTATTTATAATTCGAATTACCATACTGTTTTGGGGGGATGTTGGCACTGGCAAACAGTCAGTAAATTTATGTCCTTTTATAATAATAATCTATGACTCTAGGAAATGATACAAAACTATGTGACGACTCATTCAATGTTCTACAGCCATTGAGTAAGGATGTGGTAGTGACATGGCTATCTGTCGGTTTTCCTATGGAAAATAAACTCTTATACATAAATTTCGAAGACTTCTTATACGTTTTATTTTGTATAATCCTATGGTGGAAAAATAACAATGACATGTCTGAAAAAAAAAAAAAAAAAAAAAACAGAGGAAATAATCCTGACTTTCCTTCGAGGGACATCTGGACTCCAAATCAAATTTTTGGAAGGTCAATCCAGTTGGGGAGGGGAAATTTAATTGCAAACCTCTTTGCCAAGAAGAATTTCCCAGTAGACACAAATAGACTCCTATTTAGGTCTTAGCTTCGAAATAAATTCTGTTGTTGGGACTGGTTCTCTTTTTCAAAAGAGAGATATAGCAATAATAACGAGACACTTTCGTTGCCAAAAAGTTACTATTCTTGAAGCTGTGAATATTAACTCGGAAAGAGGGTACCATATGTGTGTGCGTATGTATAGGTTTGAGAGAGAGAGAGAGAGAGAGAGAGAGAGAGAGAGAGAGAGAGAGAGACCAACAAATAAATAAAAATGTTCGTTGAAATTTGGGTTTCTTCTCAACACTTACATGATAAACATTCAGAGAGAGAGGGAGAGAGGGATCGGGGATCATATTTACTATATGGTGTTTGATTACCGAGTGTCTTTTTCCATTACTTCGTTGAGGGGATGGGGTTGCGAGGCTCATACTGAGGACTGTAAGAAGGATTTGGATATTTTGTACGAGAGGCTTCCTGGGCGTTAATCAAAGGTGACCCTACATCGAGGCAACAATGAAAGTTTAGTATAAAACAAATTAAAAGTCAAAGAAAATATATTTAACAAATGCTCCAATATATTTTCGAATTAGTCCCACTTTTTTTTACATCCATACAAATTGTTTTGTCCCATATAAATATATAGAATTTTTGTTGCCCTATTTCCCATGATTTAATAAATGAGTGAGAAGATTTTCTATAATTTTAAGCAATAAATTAAATTGTAGAAGACTGACTACAGAGTATTTCTCCAAGGTTCTTCCCTAATTAGTTTTTTGCATAGAGTATATTATCAGGAAAGATCAGACGATAAATAAAATAAATATCGGGGATTAAATTTCCGAAAAATTACATAAAACATAAAAGAATTCTATTCTCTTACTCCAAATGGAGACACTGAGTATATAGCCTACATATCATTGATAACCAGAAAGAAAGAAAGAAATTAGTTTATTGGCATCATCACTATGAGTAGTTTCATTTCAAAACAGTTATCCACAAATAAAGATAAGGAATGTTACATGATTCCACTTTCCGTTAGTCTATGGAAAACTTCCTTACACACTGCACAACTATGTGGCCTCAGAGGTAAAGTATGGGATCCATAAAGGCTTTTTCAGACTCTGATGACAGTTGTGTTATTGGAAACGTCTCTGCCTAGCGATCTGCTGGACTGGGATTTGAGACCTGCTTAAACTCAGTAGTTTCTTGAATTGTCTGCAAAGTCACCATCATTGTGAGCTAAAGATGGGTTTTTTGGGGGGATTCTATAGGTCTACTTGTTGAGTCATCAGTAGCCATTGCCTGGACCTCCCTGGTCCTAGCTTGAGTAGAAAGGGTCTTAATTTGGGCGCTAATCATATGTATATAAGGTCAGTCTCCAGGGCATTGTTCTACTCGCTAGGGCATTGTCACTGATCCTTGTCTTTGCCATTCATGAGCGGCCTTTAAACATTTAAGAAAGGATATGTATGTTTTCCCTCTCACTATAAACCTTCACGAGAGATAATTATGTCTTCTCCTTCGAGTATCAACTACATATCTTGATTAATGTGTCTTTAAATCTTCTGTCTTCGAATGATGGAGAGGAAATAACCAACGGTGTCAAATGAGCTTCCTTCCTTGTGATAACGACAATCCCATTACAATTATTGTAGTAAAATTAAAGGTTTCTTTTGATTCAATCTATCCTTATCCTTCTTAGGCTTTATCAACCGAATTACTCTTCCTGTTATGTAACTCAGGACAAAAGATTCCTATTCAAATGGTTTTACACACAAACCTTCTTCTTTCTGTGTCTCCGTCTGTTCATTAAAACTTGAAGTGGAATGGAAGGGAGAGAAGAACTCAGAGTTGATTGAATGGAGACACACTCATTCGTCAGACTGTTGGTAATTGTCTCGTCTCTGCATAAGGAAAATTCCATTTCAACAAAGCTTTGGAAATCAGAAACATACAAATACAAAGACAGACAGACCGACATACACACACACAAATACACATATAAAACAGCTACAATATCTCCTTGGCGTCCAAGAATCGAAGACAGAATTTCTGTTACATTAATACTATGCTTGATACTATTAGACATATGGATCCTGTCAGGCAAACGACCCCTTTATTGTGGAGATAGCGGTAAAAAATAAGTCATATATATATATATATATATATATATATATATATATATATATATATAATATATATATAATATATATTATATATATATATATATATATATATATATATAATTATTTCTTACAATATAGATAACAAATTAGTGAGCTGAGCATTACGATTATATACTCTGGAAAGAAAATATATTTAACATCTTTGACTTAACCAGTACGCGAGAGAACTGAGCTATCACGTTTAGAATCAATGTTTTGTCAACCCTTCAGTCAAAAGGGTATTCAATAATAACAACAATATGTAATGGTAAAATTAACCTCATTTGCAAGTAACTTGATCCGCCTCTTTTAAAAATTCTGATTTCTTTTTCTATAACTATTTATGTAAATTTTTACTGATTCTTTCAGATGATACAAAGATTTTCATTAAAATTCATTAAAAATAGTTATAAACACAAAAAATAATTCTTAAAACGTTGAATAGCCCAAATTTTCGAAAACACAACATTATGATGAAAGAATATTTTCCATCTGATCGCACTCGTCAGGAATTTGCGTAATACTAAGTGAACGTTCACTGAGATTGGAGGAATCCTTTCCTGCTTCATCAGTATTTAATAAGTAAAGAAACTGAATGATAGAATACAAACGTGAAAACTTTATTTTCGTTGACTATAATGAAGATTAATTTATTTAATTTTCTATAGATTTTGCAGAAAGTAGAACTTGCAACACAGTTTTCTTTCGTTTCTGTTTTGACTTTCGAGGGGGACTAAATAAAACCCAATTCTATATCATCCCTTTATCTAAGTCTATATGTCAATAAATGTTACATTTTTAATCCTTCTTATTCTATAATGACCTTTGATCTATTTCTAATTATGTTTAAGGGGAAACAGGAAGATCTGCTCTTCTATTCTGTTGTAAGATTCCATAAAAACAGTTATGTTTACAAAAACTATCTCACAAATTTCTAATATCAGATTTAGAGGGAGAAAGAAAATATAGCAAATTGTGAAAAACTATAATAATTATAGATTATTTTCTTCCTCATTTACAGTGGCAATTCCGTTAGAGAGAGAGAGAGAGAGAGAGAGAGAGAGAGAGAGAGAGAGAGAGAGAGAGAGAGAGAATTATGGACAGCAAATGGTTCTGTTCGCTATTTTTGTTTTTTCCGTAGGTTATGTATGATGCTTATATAAGTAGCCTACCAACAGTATTCTTGTAGCTCCAGGTAAAACCAATTCCAAAGAAAATCCTACCGTTTGCCATGAAAAATTAAATATATACAAAAGAGTTAAGTGGCATTCATTGGTTGTCGACACCAAAAATTCTAGGTAATCAAATCTATAAATAAGTACAGAAACGTAAACAATTACAAGCTTGAATAATTGAGGTAAGTAAATTACCGAGTTACATAAACATAAATCAGTCAGTTTAAACATCCAATGTTGCATTACCGTTTGGAACAGAAAGCAATACAGCAACTCTTTTTACTAATCATTGGTATTTTGCATAGCTAAAACGCACACACCAGAGCTCAAGAACACCTTCAGGGTAGAACTTTCTAGCTAAAAATGCTTGGTTATAGATTTGCCTTTGTTCGTTAAAGGATGCCAGAAATATCGAGCCCTAATACACCTTTGTCTATCAAATTAGGGACTTGATCATTCTCCAAAATGGCCAGTTTTCTAGTTTTATGGATGACATGACCAAATGCTCAGTAGTATCCTCTTCCTCCCTATACAAAACACAAAGGGTATCCTTATCATTTCAGTTTCTATAATTTTCTTTTAATTCTCGCAATTTAACCTTGTTTTCATAAATATTACTGTCACTTTAGTGTCAAGTTCACCTATGCAGTCTCTTAGGCCATTACTATTCACAAACCTTAGTTCGGTCATCTCTGCTTTTCTTGCTTCTATTTTTCTTTCAATTTCATTTGCCACTTTACTTTTTGTTTCTTTTTAAATTTCTTGTTTTATTTTTTATACTTTCTTACTTCTTCAATTTTAATAAAATATTCATTGCATATTTCTTTAATACTTTTTCTACAACATTCCCCATATGGTTCTCTTATTTGATCTTCCACTACTTTCTTAACTAGCCATTTGTCATCTGATGTTATGAAATAACATCACACTTTTCATACTGTATTCTATTTTTAACCGGCCGTATTCCTATTTCTGCTATTAGCCCCCAGTATGGTGTGGTAGAAAACTGATTAAACATTCCTTTCATAATTTTGTACTGTTTACTCTCTAGTTCTTTCATTTCTTTTTCTTTTATTACACCCCATGTCTAAATTTTTGCAAACATCGTAGTAGTGGGGCAGCATAGCTAACCTATTGTGTATTTTGTGATACAAGCACCAAATTTGGCAAAAATGTACATTGACATATGGCAAACATTTTCAGATATTGAGCCACTCGGAATTCTCTATTCATGTCCGCCATATTGGAATTCAAAATGGCCGCCATTTGAAATCTACATTTGCGCTTATCTGTGGATCTAAAATTGCTATTGACTCGATTCTGGTGCCTAAATGTAGGTTTTGGGGGGCAAGGAATCCAATGATTACAATTTGCTTTGCATATTTTTTTACCACTGAGCCGCCATATTGGATTTCAAAATTGCCGCCATTTGAAATCTTCATTTTTTATTATCATTGGGTCTAATGCTGCTTTTGACTTGATTCTGGTGTCTAACTGTATGTTTTTTTTTTGGGGGGGGGGAGCAAGGAATCCAATGATAACAATCAGCATTGTGTATCTTTTAGCATTGAGCCGCCATGTTGGATTTCAAAATGGCCGCCATTTAAAATCTACATTTGCGATTACCTTTGGGTTTAATAGCGCTATTGACTTGATTCTTGTGTCTAAATGTATGATTCGGGGGTGGGGGGGGGGGCAAGGAATCCAATGTTTTGGGGGACAAAGATTCTAATGATAACAAAATACATTGCATATTTTTACCCATGGACCGCCACTTTGGATTTCAAAATCGGTGCTTTCCATTGCATGGCCGCTTCTCAATTTACGGTTTACATTATCTGAGGATCTAATGATTTGATTCTGATGGTGGGGTGGTAATAGTAATACACTCTTAAAAATTGCGTGTAAGAATGACCAGGAAAACGATCAGTTGGGGCAAACTCCATTTCGGGTAAAATGACACAGAATAAGGTATAATAATAAGACCATTTCTTGGTCAGATCTGACCTTTTTTGTGTAAAATCTAACTCTATTCCGAGTCATTTTTTATCCAGAATGTAGTTTGGCCCCAACTGATCCCTTTCCGGGTCTGACACATGACAAGAGGGCAGTATATCAAGGTGGACATGTGTGGGGTCAGATACTGCTAACAGCACCAGAACTCCCACCACCAACAAACTAGGGTTGGTCAATGACTGGAGGACAATACACACCATACTGGACCAGGCTACCTGAGGCAGTTCACACCTGCATTGAGCTGGTTTCTTGCAAGTGCCAGAAAGGGTGTGTGAGACGCTGCAAGTGCAAGAAGGCTGCGCTTTAGTGCACAGCCCTCTGTGTGTGTGAAGGGGACTGCACATGAAGATGAGTCCACAACATTCATTTACTTGTGGCAGTGCTGAACTGGTTAACATGAGATGGTTTATGTACACATATCTTCAGTACCGATGTATACCTAGCCTCAAATACAAGACCATTGTAGAATGTCAGTACACACCCAACCTTACATATTACACCATAGGATGTCAGAATTTTAACTAAGATATTGAAGACATGACCTAAGACATGTATCAAAATTATAAAACTCAAAATTAGTAGTTGAAGTAAGTCAATATTTATTTAGAGTTTTACTTGGAAAGCTAGTTTTGAGAAGTTTACGTTGTTTTGTGTTAATGTTCACACTATTTTGTGGATATTCAGACGTAACCCCGAATTGATCATTTTGTGATATTGATTGAAGGAATGGAGAAAACTAATCATATATGAAAGGTGCCATATCAAACCTAGAACAACACAGAATCTAATCAATAACTCAAACAATTTTTACTTCACAGACTTTGAGTTAAATGTTGTCTTGTCAAAAATACATGATGATGAATATTCATCTCTCATGAATTAAGTGGAGTACTGTAATAAAATGTGTCATTTTGAAAAATGGATAGTGTCATGTACTGTAAAAATATTTGACCCAGAGGTAATCGCACATGTAGAATTTAAGTGGCAGCCATTTTGAAATCCAATATGTTGGCTAATTTATAAAGATACACAATGCAGATTGTAACCATCGGATTCCTTTCCTCCCAAAACATACATTTGGACACCAGAATCGAGTCAATAGCAGCATTAGACACAAAGATAATCGAAAATGTAGATTTCAAACAACGGCCATTTTGAAATCCAATATGGCGGCTCATTGGTACAAAATATGCGATGCAGATTGGCTCAATATCTGAAAATGTTCGCCATATATCAATGTACATTTGTGCCAAATTTGATGCTTGTATCATAAAATTGAAATTTCGAACTAAACTGCCTCACTATAGGTACTACTACTGTCTCATAGATCTTTATTCTCACTAACAATGCCAAATCTCCTACTCTGTTACTGTCTCCATACTTCCTAACTTCCTGTACCATGTAGCCTATTCTATTATTGCTTCCCTTTTGCTTATGATGAGACTTTGGTTTCCTTTATCCTAGTACCACTCTCCTGATTATTTATATTCCTTAACTGTTTCTATCCTTCGGAGTTTCTTAAAAACTCGTCCTTCGAGTTCCATGGTTGATTTGTTGTAGGTGGAAATTAGGAGAAACAAAAATCCATGAAAGGACTCATTCATATCTTATTCATGCAAAACAATACATCTCTCTGAAGTGCAAAGAATGTACAGATATAATTGTGTACGTTTGGTGGTACATATCTGTTTAAGCTTAATTCTAAAAGCTTTTTGTTTTCTTATAGATAGGAAGAATGAGTTGGCAAACTGAAGAGAAATGAGTTGAGAGAAAACTTGATCAGGATGGATAGATGTGATGGCCATTGCGTTTTGCTTCATCACAACGATGTTGTAAACACATTTTATATCGTCTGGTCTTTGAGAAATGATAACAAGTGAAGCACATGTCTGCATTGACATTAACAATGCCATGCTGTCATAAAACCCAAAGACTATATACCATGTCCCATATTCGTTGTTAAAGTTTCCTTAATAACTAAAAACCGAAGCCAGATTTGGTTTACAGTGAATGCTGTTATGTATTATTGTAATAATGTACTGTATTGAGCGCAACATTGCATCATATTGCATTGATAAAACATGTTTAAGATTGTACATAACTGAAATAATGTATTTTGATATTAGGGTTCAAGCATTTATTGATTACCTCAAAGATAGGATATGATTCTTTCTACTTCTATAATGCAGTAGGATTTAAGTCTTTTGAGAGCAATGCTCTTATGTTTGTTATGAGGTTTTGGTTTTTGAGATTGTTTACAAGACGCTTGACTCTCAGTTGGGAGTTGGTTGTTGGAAGCCCAGAGCCAAGAGCAATGTAGCCTCTTATTATACATTAAAGGGTTATGTATACACCTGCATTTGATTCAACATATCAACAATAAAAAATTGACAATGCAGATGGGATACCCCTGGATAATTACTAATAATTATTCACTCATTTATAGGTAAGTAATATGCTGAAATCAACAGATGATCAACCAACATAAAATATAAAATTAGCGATGACCAGATGACGAATACACCAGAGATCATAGAGCAGCAGAAGAAAAATTTATTGCAAGAGAAGCAAAAGAAAAAGGCCAATGAGTATTTCCTATGCAGCCGACCAGAAGAATTTCATCAAACACTAGCAAACAAAACAAGAAAACAAAGTGAATTTTAAAGTTGTGTAGGATACAAAAAAGGTAGGAAGTTACATGGTGACTTTAGAACAGTAGCCTAACCTATTCAAGGTATCAAGGTAAGCAGTCAAAATGCTTCTTGACATTGAACATCCTGAACGATTTAGCATCACAGTTGAGCCCAATTCTGTTGCAACACGATGGCAACAGTGGTTTAAGGAATTTAAGATTTATTTAGAAGCATTTGGGAATATGAAGGATGCCTAAAGGAAGGTATTATTACTTCACATAGCAGGTAGAGAAGTTCGGGAGGTGTTTAAGACATTGCAGCCTACAGATGACACAAGTGAAGCTGCAAACAAGGCTCTTACCACATATTTTGCTCCTCAGGTCAATAAATTTTTTGAAAGTTATCAATTTACAGCACAGACATATCAAAAAAAAAAAATAAAGTTTTGATGCATTTGTGACTAGACTAAAGAATTTAGCTGTTTCATAAGAATTTCTAGAATTAGAAAATGTTATCATACATCAAGATATTGCACATTGTACATCACAAGAGCTAAGAAAGAAATTATTACAAGACAAAGATTTAAGGTGATTCTGATGAACGGCATTAAGTAAGGAGAGTTCCATCTGAATCCCATTCTTCATAATATGCTGTACGAGGCTTCATTCATCAATAGAATTCAAAGCATCATCCAGCAACAACAACTTCCATCACTGGAAATGAGAGTCATTACCATTTTATATTTTGTCAACAACTTCCCCCTGTGACCAGAGCAAAACAAAAGAAAAATACCATCCATTCACACCCCCCCCATAAAAAAAAATATAGAATTGGCTTGTTTTTAAGGCAATTCCTTTTCCTAAACGAGGTCAGAACTGGCTTCTTCCTTCCTTTAAACCAGATTGACCTTCCAGGAATTTAATTTGAACCAGGAATCCAATCTAAACCCAAAAACTCCAATATATTCTGGGTGTGCCTTGAAGTCCACTACCTTCGAAAACAAAATTAGTTTCATTTTTTTTTCTGTATGTATTTTTGCCTCTCAACCTTATCATATATCTATTAATGGACATCTGATATGATATACTTGAGCGTTTCTCTGCCTAAGAAATATCATAGAATACAGATTCCATAAAAAAAGAAAGAAAATAACGTTGGTTGGCTACTTCTCCCCTTTTTCATATGCTCGCGAGATATGGAGTGTTGGTTCCCTCATAAAGTCGTCATTCGTGTTCATTATCTTCAGAAAAGGAAGACAAACTATCATCTTTATCATCTTCCTACACATGTTATATACAAAGCATGATCATATCTTTTATCATTGAATATAATAATATGGTTTTGGTTAATCGTTTATGGATTCCCAGCGGTTCTCAAAGGTATTTCTTCTGTGATTCTGACTATTTGGTTCCATTATGGGCTTGATGTATTGAGATGATTCAGAGAAAAACCCATTTGCCACTTTGTTTGGCCTTTCTCTGTCATGGCAAAAATGTAAGTACACACACACCAACCCTTTCAGTCACAAACATACTCCAAATTTCCTAACAATGATGCAGTGATGACCTTATACAAATACTCGTTATGTTTGTATTAAGAATCAGTTTCGATTTTCAATTCTGATACTTTCCATACAACTTAAGATGAAAATTCCTGATGAAAATTCCTCCTGTTTCACTTGGGATCTTAAAGGTCTATGAAAAACAAGCCAAGGCTTAATTAAATCTAAAAATAAAATGCTTTCAGTCGTGTTGAAATCACTTCTCGATCACACCTTAAGATTTTTGGATTCCAGTGGGAACTATTGTCTCTTGCTTTAGACTCCTTAGGTCAAACAGACGTGTCACTAGTCATTGATTCTTTGGTCTGAATTGGCTAGGCATCGTAAATCTTATTTTATCATATTATAAAGTCATTGGAGCTCATGAGTCAAAGACATTGTCATCCCCTAAGACCTTATAGGAATATCATTGAGACGCCAAAGAGAAGCAGTCTGGAATAATCCTCCATTGTGGTCTTTGGCTCCTGTCTTGAATATTCAAATTGGCGTCCTCCAGTGGAGCCGCTTAAGCCTTAGCTTAAAGTGGGATAGAATAGAAACAGTGACACAATGATAGGGATTTGGGTGAATGGGTTGAGTGAGAGAGATTGGGGAGGGGGAGGGGAATGGAAGGGGAGAGGGGAGGGAGGGGAGGGGAGGGATGGTGAGGGGAGGGAGGCAGAATCTCGATTATAAGGCATCGCCGTCCACCGCTTGGACTGAAGGGAAGAAGGTGCCAGGGAGTGAGGGAGGGAGGGAGGGAAGTGGATACAGATTGACGGCAACATTTTGCTTGATTTGATATTATAGAAGAGTGGCTACGCGAGAAATGTAGAGAAGAAACGAAAGAAAATAAGTAAAAGTCGGAGAAAGAAGGAAAAAGAAGAATGTAGTGAAAAGAATAACAAGATTACTATGGAATAGCGTTCATGTTGTTTGATCAGAGATTTCAACAACGGATGTTTCATTGGAAATGGGGATATGTATAATTGTAAGTGTTTTTCATTCAATCTTTCACATTCATTCTCTTTTCTCTTAGTAAATAGCTATCAGTTGGTAGTAGATATTTGGAGAGAGAGAGAGAGAGAGAGAGAGAGAGAGAGAGAGAGAGAGAGA
>NC_090749.1:12243960-12306727 GCF_036898095.1 Palaemon carinicauda
ACTGCTGGTGATTGAATGTTTGCTTAGCAACATTGAGTCTCTAACACTGTACCGGCTTGGCTAACACCTTGCCACAACTTCAAGCCGAATAAAGCCAACATTCCAGCAACTGTGTTTGGTATTCCACTGCCAGACTGTAGGATTTTCTTTGGAATTGGTTTTACCTGCAGCATCATTCAGAACCTAAGGAAAAAAAATAGCGAACAGAACCATTTGCTGTTCAAAATCTCTCTCTCTCTCTCTCTCTCTCTCTCTCTCTCTCTCTCTCTCTCTCTCTCTCTCTCTCTCTCTTAATCTAACTAAATAGCCAATGTAGATAAGGAATAAAAGAATCCATAATTGCTATAGTTTTCCCCTACTTGATAACTTTTCTCTCATCCCCTAAATATAATATTAAAAATCTGAGATAGTTTTCGTAAGTATAACTGTTTTCATGAAATTTTACAACAGAATAGAAGAGCAGATCTTCCTGCTTCCCATCAAACCAAATTAGAAAAAAAGACCCAAAGTCATTATAGAATAAGAAGGATTAAATATGCAGCATTTATTAATATATAGATTTAGATAAAGGAATGATAAAGAAATAGATTTCATTTAGTCTCCCTTGAAAGTCAAGACAAAAAAAAAAAAGAAAAAAAAAAAAAAAACTGTGTTGCGAGTTCTATTTTTTTTTTACAAAATCTATAGAAAATTGCATTATTCCACCTTCATTATAGTCAACGAGAGTAAAGTATTCACGTTTGTATTCTATCTTTCAGTTTCTTTACTTATTAATTACTGATGGAGCAGGAAAGGCTTCACCCAATCTCGGTGAACGTTTGCTTAATATTACGAATTTCTGGCGGAAAGATATTTTATCAACATAATGATGTATTTTAAAAGAGTTTTTGCTTTTTGACCTTTTAAAAATTTGTTTTTATTTTTTATAATTATTTTTGACCTTATTGAATGGAATTTTTTATATCATATAGGAGGAATTAGTAATAATTAACATAAATAGTGGTAGATAAAGAAATCAAATTATTGGAAAGAGACTGATCAAGTTTATGCCACTTTGACGTTATTCCTTGTGCATGTCAGTAACATTAATTATTATTGGAAACCCATAAATAGAAGGGTTTAAGATATTTCATACATCTATGACGATCTTGTTCCCCGTGAAGAAATTCTTCGCCAGGTCAGTCAACTGTGATACCTATATCACTATCTTGCCATCTCCTACAGCTATATAACCCTACTCTTACTCTGATACTACACTACTCCCGACCTTAGCGTAGAGTATAATTATTGTATAATATCTATCGCATTCGTCATACTTAACCATGTTAATCATGAGCCACTTGTATTGAAACCCAAAGTGGGTGGATCTGTACATGGCATCAATGTTGATATTGTGGAGGATTTATTTTTGCTTTATTTTTATTTTTTGTTTTTGCCAAATCCTGTGTGTGTGTGAGAGAGAGAGAGAGAGAGAGAGAGATATTGTGTTAGCGAGCGAAAGTAGTTAGGTTAACGATCGTTTGTGGTGAGAAAGACTGTTGGTTTAAATGAGATTGTTTGTTTACATTTTTTTAGTTAGGTTACGACAGTGGTGAATGTTTCGGAGCGAATGCTTTTTTTGATTGACTGCGTCCTGAGTCAGTTGTGTGAACGCTGGAATTATTATTTTTCTTTACCAGCGAGGAAGTGTTTTTTGATTTTCAAAGTAAGTACAGTTTTGTTTATCTTTGCTTGTCGTGATTGTGAATGATAGGAACAATTTATTATTCATCTTTGATTATAGTGCGATAGTTCAGTTAGCTAGAAGTGTTCGTGTTTTTCTTTTTTATTTTGGCAGGCTGCGATTCCTCCTTTGGAGAGCGATTTTTGAAAGTGGATTAATTGATTGTTGACGAATTGGCTTGTAATAAGGAATTTGATACGACCACTCTGATTTGTACAATTGTTGATGACCCGGACCGAATCAAATCCAGATTGCTGTTGATGATGATGATGATGATGATGATGGTGGTGATAATACTAACCATGACCCCAATCAGGGAAGTAGTTGTGGCAAATTGCCACCCAGTAAACTGTTAAACACAGAGTTGTGTTAGTGTGCCGTAAAGACAGTCCGGCTTGTGTGTGGCGACAGTGTTGGTGTCCCATAATAATATTTATACAGTATAATTCATATATATATTTATTTTTGGTGTTGGTGTGCGGTGTAATTTAAGTTTGTTAGGTTTTTTTTTGCGTTTATTTGAATGGTATTTATAGTATATTTAGTGTAAGTTTTTGATGCTGTTGATTTTGGTTGGATTTATTATAGTTTGTAAGAAATATATAGTTTTAAGGTTATGTTTTGTTTTTTGTGTCCTTTTGTCTAAGAGTCCAGTTTTAGATAACGTAAGGGGAAAGTATGTGTTGAGGAGACCATTGTCAGTAGGTGTGATTCAGGGTGTGGGGATTGTTTTTTGTAACATCCCGCCACATTATTTTGGCGCCTGAACAGGGACTGCCGAGGTGGGATAGGAAGCCGGACTGTTGGACGAAGGACAGAATTTAGATATAAGGTTGATGAAAAATGGAAGGTAAATTAAAGGCTTTGGAGGAGGAATTGCGGCTGAGTAAGGAGCGTGAGGAGAGGTTGCTAATAGAGAATGAGAGGTTGAACTGGGAGAATGCGGCGATGCAGAAGGAGCTTAGGGAGTTAAAGGGGACAGTAGAGAGAGTGGAAGAATGTGTTGAGATGAGGATGCGAGAGAATGAAGAACGAATAGAGAAACGAATGGAAGATATGATGGGGCAAGTCATGGGGATGATGAAAACTATAATGGGTGAAGGTGCAGTCGGAGGAGTGTCCTCAGCTTCGGGCAATGGGTTGGTAGTGGAAGAGAAGGATAAGGTAGGTGATAATGGGAAAGGAAGTGATAGTGATAGTAGTAATAGTGATGGTGATGTTGAAGATAAGGGAATTAGGCATAGTAAGGATGAACAGAAAGGTGAGAGGAAAGATGAAAGGAAAGGTAAAAGTGATGTGAAGAAAGAGAAGAAAAGGTATCAGGCTGATAGCAAGGATGATCGTGAATGGGTGAAAGTGGTAAGTAAGAAAAAGGGTAAGAAGGGAATGGTTAAGGATAGGAATTTAAGTGTGGAAGTGGATTCATTATATTCGAATGAGGAAGAAGGTAACAAGGGAGTAGACAGTGATGATAGCAGTGAGAATGAACGTGATGTGTGTAAGACTGTGTTTATGAGAGAGGTACCTGGGTGTGAAAGGTTCAATGAGCATAGCAGTAGGGATGTATATGATTTTTTCAAGGAGTATGAGAGGTATTGTCAGGATAAGTATGGTGATAGTAAAAGAGTTTGGGCTAGGGAGTTAGGAGAATATTTGACTGGGTATTTGTTGACGATGTATGGAGTGATAATGAGTGTAGGGGACGTTGATTATGAAAGTGTGAAAACGAGAATAATTGAGCAGGTAAAACGTATGAAAGGGAGTGTTAAGTATAAGCGTAAGAATGATTTTGATGAAGCACGGATGAATGCAGGAGAAGCGATATCAATGTACGTATGTAGGTTGGAAACGTTAGCTAGGAAGAAGTATGGGGATGAAGGTATAAATGAGAATAAGGAGTTAATGAGGAAGTTTTTGGCTACTGTACCCGAGAATGTTGCCGAGTTTGTTAATTTGAAACGGAAGGAGAAAATGAGGTGGACGAAAGAAAGATTGACATGGGATGATATTTTAGAGATAGTTGAGGATTACGAGTTGGATAGGTGTATGAAAGAAAGTAAATCTGTGAGTGTAAGAACTGGAATGGAGGAAAGTGTGCCAGAATTTGTTAGTTATAAGGATGCAATTTTGAGAGGACCAATGAGGGTAGCTGATAATGTAGTAGATAGGAGTGTTAGGGCGAGTAATGTGGGAATACCTGTAAGGACAAATGAAGGATTTAGGCAGGGTAATTGGCGCAATAGGGATAGGGGTGTGAGTGCACATCGAGATATGTCAGATAGCCGTGTTCGTGATGAAAAGTGTTATAGGTGTGGGAAAGTAGGTCATAAGAAGAATGAATGTAGATGGGCTCTAGGTGCTTGTTTTGGATGTGGTGAGGTAGGGCATAGAATTAGCGAGTGCAAGAAAGAGAAAGGGGTAAAATGTTATCGGTGTGGTATGACTGGGCACGTAGCGAGTGGATGTCGTAGTAATCGTATGAATGTGATTTGTGGTAATTGTGGTAAGGATGGTCATTATGCTAGAATGTGCAAGGAGCCGCGGGGTAAGTGTACTGAATGTGGTGCAGATGGGCATGTAGGTAGAGTATGTAGGAAGAAGGGATTAAGTCAGCCAGGATGTTCGGGAAACTAGAGTGTAAGAGGGTTCAGCTGGGTGAGTCCTCCTGTGTGTGTGGAAGGAATAGGATTAATGTTTGTGAGAATGGGATGAGTAATTGGTTGGAAATGAGCAAGTATGAACCGAGTATGCATGAGAAATTAGGGCTGGAAAATAAACAATTAGTGTTAGTTGAATATAGGAAAAAGAGGCGTTTGAAAGTTTTAAGTGAGGAGAAAGTGCAAGGGAAATTTATAGGAATAGGTAAGAATACGAATAAGTATGACAAGGGTGTAAATGTACAAGTGAGTGTGGAAGATAAATGTATTAATACAGATGAAATGTGGCTGAGTATGAATGATACTTATAGTGTGTGTGGCTTTTCGTTAGATGATGTAAAAGAAAAAATGAATAGCGCAAGAATGAGAGACAGGAGAATGATGAGTAGTATGAATGAATCTTTTACTAAAGTTGAGAATGTTTTTGATGAAATGGATGAACTGTTTACAGAAATGAGTGTAATTATAGGGCCAGATGAGAACGAGGTAGATATGATTGTACATGATATATTAGATGATAGGGATTTAGATAGGAATAGTGTTAATGTAGCGAATGATTGTGATAAGGAAGAAGTGAATGAGAGAGTATATGGAGGCCCAGTTACTCGGAGTAGAGGTCCCGTTCCCGACTGCGACTGGGTTATGAAAAAAATAATGTAAGGGTTGTGTGAGAAGGATTTGGCAAAGTAAGGGGGGAGGAATGTGGAGGATTTATTTTTGCTTTATTTTTATTTTTTGTTTTTGCCAAATCCTGTGTGTGTGAGAGAGAGAGAGAGAGAGAGAGAGAGAGAGAGAGAGAGAGAGAGAGAGAGATATTGTGTTAGCGAGCGAAAGTAGTTAGGTTAACGATCGTTTGTGGTGAGAAAGACTGTTGGTTTAAATGAGATTGTTTGTTTACATTTTTTTAGTTAGGTTACGACAGTGGTGAATGTTTCGGAGCGAATGCTTTTTTTGATTGACTGCGTCCTGAGTCAGTTGTGTGAACGCTGGAATTATTATTTTTCTTTACCAGCGAGGAAGTGTTTTTTGATTTTCAAAGTAAGTACAGTTTTGTTTATCTTTGCTTGTCGTGATTGTGAATGATAGGAACAATTTATTATTTATCTTTGATTATAGTGCGATAGTTCAGTTAGCTAGAAGTGTTCGTAAGTGTTTTTCTTTTTTATTTTGGCAGGCTGCGATTCCTCCTTTGGAGAGCGATTTTTGAAAGTGGATTAATTGATTGTTGACGAATTGGCTTGTAATAAGGAATTTGATACGACCACTCTGATTTGTACAATTGTTGATGACCCGGACCGAATCAAATCCAGATTGCTGTTGATGATGATGATGATGATGATGGTGGTGATAATACTAACCATGACCCCAATCAGGGAAGTAGTTGTGGCAAATTGCCACCCAGTAAACTGTTAAACACAGAGTTGTGTTAGTGTGCCGTAAAGACAGTCCGGCTTGTGTGTGGCGACATTGTTGGTGTCCCATAATAATATTTATACAATATAATTCATATATATATTTATTTTTGGTGTTGGTGTGCGGTGTAATTTAAGTTTGTTAGGTTTTTTTTTTGCGTTTATTTGAATGGTATTTATAGTATATTTAGTGTAAGTTTTTGATGCTGTTGATTTTGGTTGGATTTATTATAGTTTGTAAGAAATATATAGTTTTAAGGTTATGTTTTGTTTTTTGTGTCCTTTTGTCTAAGAGTCCAGTTTTAGATAACGTAAGGGGAAAGTATGTGTTGAGGAGACCATTGTCAGTAGGTGTGATTCAGGGTGTGGGGATTGTTTTTTGTAACATCCCGCCACAATATTTTAAGTAATAGATTACAAAGAGTTGTTGTTGATGGGCACCATAGTGAGTATAGGAAATGTGGTATTTAGTGTTCCTCAGGGCAGTGTTCTTGGCTCATTACTTTTCATCTTATGTACACATGACATGTAGTTTAGCCTCGCAAACAAGTTTGTTACATACACAGATGATGCTATTCTCTTGGCATCAATTCCATCTCCTTGATGTAGATCTGGATTTTCTGAATCCCTTAATAGAGATCTTGCTAGAATTAGTGCATGGTGCAAATTATGGCATATGAAGTTGAATCCTACCAAAACTCAAAGTATGATTGTGAGTAGGTCAAGGACAGTGGCTTCTTAACATCAGGATCTCAGCATTGGTAATGTTTCTGGATCTCTGTATAACTAAAAATTTTAGGTGTGATTCTCGACAGCAAATTTTCTTTTGAGAAACACAGTAGGTCAGTGTCTTCTTAAATTGAGCTCCCCCACCTACAATTGGCTTATTAAGAAATTCTTTTAATGTTTTCGGTGATCAATTTATTCTGAAGAAGTGTTTTAATTATTTTATTCTACCTGATTTTAAGTATTGTTCTCCTGTCTGGTCTTCAGCTGCTGATTCTCATCTTAAGATATTGGACAGGATCTCACGGTCGATCAAATTTCTTATTCCTGGTCTAGATATTAATCTCTAGCACCCCCATTTAATTAGTTCATTATGCAGGTTGCATAATATTTTCATAATTCTGACCATCCTTTCCATTCAGATCTTCCTGAACTGTTCCATCCTGTTGTAATACTAGGCCTGAAGTTAATTCTAATAGTCAGACCTCCATCATGAGGTTCAATACCACAAAGTAGTCTAGAAGTTTTAATTCAGCTGTGACCAAGTTGTTGAATGATCTTCCAAATCGGGTAGTTGAATCAGTAGAACTTCAAAAGTTCACACTTGCAGCAAATGTTTTTTATGTTGAACAGGCTGACGTAAGTCTTTATGTAGTTTATAAAGGAAATATCTATTTTCATGTTGTTACAGCTTTAAAATATTCCATTTTAATTGTTCATTATTTCTCATATCATTTATTTATTTCCTTATTTCCTTTTCTCTTTGGGCTATTTTTCCCTGTTGGAGCCCTTGGGCTTGTAGCATCTTGCTTTTCCAGCTAGGGTTGTAGCTTAGCAAGTAATAATAATAATAATAATAATAATAATAATAATAATAATAATAATAATAATAATAATAATAAATGTAGAGTCGTTTTATCGAATTAGTGATTGCAAGACTTTTGTCATAATCCATTATCTTAATAAGTTCGTATAATTTCTATTTCAGAATGAAATGAATCCACAGGGAAATTGGGACCTTAGGATAGAGAATCTGAGCGATACGTCATTATCTTAAGCAAGTCTTTTTAAGACCTTAATTACCACTGGTGGCCTTAATGGGTCGTTGCCACAATGATTGTGGTCATGAATGACAGTGTCAATGAATCATGAGAGAGCCAACTGAGTATAATGAATAATAAAAGAAATAAAAGACAATTTCTTATATTTGAAAAATTATGGGTTTTGGTGAACTATTAGAAATATCCTTGCCTAGCAATCTGTTGGACTGGGATTCGATTCCCTCTCTAGCTCGATAGTTTCTTGTAGTGTCTGACACCTCGTTATCTTTGAGAGCTAAGGATGGGGTCGGTTTAAGGGGAGCCTATACGGTATGTCTATCTGCTGAGGAATCAGCAGCCATTACATGGCACTCTCTGGTCCTAGCTTGATGGGGAGTGGTCTAGGGCCTAGACCATATGTCTCTAGTGCATTGTTCTAGTAGAGCATGCTCAGTATCCCTTGCCTCTGCCCTTCACGAGCGACATTTAAACCTTTGAAGGTCTTCAGACTAACCGTTAGATTCAGGGAGGAAAATCTCGTGGCTTTGGAGAAGTAGATTTGAAAAAATTCCATAATGAGTTTTCATGAGCTTTCGAAGACAATTTTCATTCCATGAATCATAATAAAGGTTTAAGATGTGGGTTATTATGATGACAAGAGAGAGAGAGAGAGAGAGAGAGAGAGAGAGAGAGAGAACTACTCCTGTAGGGATCACCCGTCTATGTGATGTCGCTCATTATTTGAAATTTCCAGGGAAATTGTCCTTTTTCGTACAAAAAAATGTTTGTTCTTTGGATTTACAAATGCAAATAACTATAATCTCTTATACTAGAATATTTTTCCATAATATTTGGGACCTGATATTTTTATTGATTCATCTAACTCGCAGGTCTTAGATACTCGGTTATAGTATTTTTGTGAATATTATTATTTATATGAAGCAAATTCTTACTCTTCAGATTTTTCTGATGGTATAATTTTCAACATCAAACAGTGAGATCTTTAACATTGAGAAAATTCAATTGAAATTTTGAATTTAACTAAGTAGGCCTACCATAACGACATCTGAGCTCTCACTATTACCAATGAAAATTTTGATGATGAAAATGTCAAACTTGATGCAAAAGTAGGCAATCTTAAGGAGAGTTAGTAAGGCTATCGTAGTCAGCCACAGAGTACAAAAGTCATTATTGACCTTGGAACCAGAACTAGATTCCATAGCTTTCCAGAATTCCCAATAACCTGGAAACTTTTTTATGCCGGCAACAAAGCCGAAGAATTATCGCCCTTTTATTTTCAGACATTTTGGAATAATTTCCTTTGTTGTCTCCCCATAAACATTGGAAGGATCCAGAGTCTTCAGAACTCTAGCAATAGATGCAGATTCCCTTCCAAGAAGGACCGGGGTCCTTTAGACATTTGTTTGATTTCATAGTTATATTTCATGGATCAATATTGATATTGTTTAATAGTTTATAACATAAAAAGATTGAATTAACTATTCGTATTCTATGTATCGGGATGTCTATAGACACAAGTACATAGTGTAGAAGGTGTGAGAGTAAACACAAGTCTAATCTTCCCAAGTATGTTTGTGTTAATGAAAATCCTCGACAATTCTGGGTTTAGATGTAGTGTTTTTAGTTTACAAAAAGCAAGTTTAGGGTTCAACTACTAGATTACTGTATGTTATCATGCATTTATGTCCTTTTTTATTAGTGGACACAGCCCTGTCCTCCTTGGGCAATAGATAACAAGGTTTGTGGCACATCGATAGCTACTGCCTGGACTCTCTTGCCCTTACTTTGGAAGTGCAAGTATGTATGTTCGATCGCTGATATTTTACGACATTTCTCGCTCATGGTAGGTCTTGAAAATGACATTAATGATATAATAGAAGGCATGTTTGATTATCATATTTATTTCTAGTTTATTTGCAACTATATATTGTACCTACAAACAGATTCGCCCTCATACACATAGGCTACACACAACACTAACTTATAGATAGCAAGAGTTTCGACAAATCAAAGAAAAGTCAGAGAAACTAAATACCCCCCATTTCTGTGTCTCTATCAAATCGCATTGCGCTGCAATAGAGACTCACTGGAACGCGAGGGACCAAAACATAGGGAGAAAAACTTATCTCAGTTGGTGGAGTATTTCATATTCATCTGAGACAACTTCATAAAAATGATTCCTAAACTTTAGTAGACAAAATTACACAAACTGCTACAGTCTTCAAGGACTCGGGGATGAGAGTCAAAGATGTCAGCCAACACAAGTGGATTGTGGGTTGAAGAAAGAGAGAAAAAGTGAAGGAGAGTTATAATCTGCCAACTACTGACATAGTTTGAAAGATTTAATGCAAAATGCAAAAGACGAAACTGCCAAGATAAGTTGACGCTATGAAGGACCTTGAAAAGTCCCCAAGGGACATGACATTTTGTTTGTGGATGTCTAGTGAATTATTTTCATCATTATTACTAGCTAAGCTACAACCTTAGTTGGAAAAGTAGGATGCTATAAGTTCAAAAAACCCAGAAAGAAAAAATAGCTTAGTGGGAATGGGAAATATAGAAATAAATAAATTATATGAGAAGTAATGAATATTGATTATAAAACATATTAGGACTGGTATATATTTCAAAATAGATAAGTAACTATAGACCTTTGTATAACCCAGAGAGAGAGAGAGAGAGAGAGAGAGAGAGAGAGAGAGAGAGAGAGAGAGAGAGAGTGAGAGCTGTATGCAATTGTAGAACCCATATGAATAGATGTTGATAGGAGAGGATCATCTGTATAATATTAATAATAAAAGTAAATTAATTGGAGTTGAAATGAAAAACTGATATAATTCTTAGAAAATCGATAAACTTTTGAAACTGGCCATTGACATAAATGCGGATTCAAATTAAACTACAAGAAAAAAAAATGTCTTATGTCGTAATTCTTAAAGACAAAATCTCCAATGACAAGTGATGAGCGTTAGTCCAGAACTAAGTACTTCCATTTTAACTCAATTCTGTGGAGACAAAATGCTCCATTTATCTCAGGGTTTCGTTGAAGTTGGTTAAAACACATTTAAAGTTTTAAGCTTTTTTCATAACATGTCTTCTTTCACTCGCATCGTTTTTGTTTTATCGTAATTATTTCTCTTCGTTTTAAAATATAAATGTTTGTTCTTCGTTCCCTTAACCCTGGATAGGTACGGTGGGTCGTTCGCGACCCCGAGCGTAAAAAAAAAACAGGTTTTTCTCATGTGACTCACCCCCGTGACTGAATTTGTGGGTGATCGACCTGCAGGAGGTGTCTCCCCTACATGCTCTAGTAGTGTCCAGATGTGCATTGCTGTAGCTGCACTCCTTCCCCGATTTCTGAGACGCGTCGTGGTCGAGCGCGACCGAGTTTACCCTTCTAAGGTAATTTGCATAATTATCAAAGTTATTACGTATTATGAAATTGTCGTAGAATGGTGCAACTTGTATAGGTTATCAGTTGTGGAAAGTCTTGGTGGATTGTTTGGCTACCATGTGCATGATTTTTTTTTTTAGTTAAAATGTCGTTCATCACAACGAGGACCATTTTACCGCGAGTGCCCCTTTTTAATTTTTTTTAATTTTTTTGCCAAGTCATTTTTCCGTAAGATATTGCCAAATAGTGTCGTAAAACTTTTGCTTGTTTAGTGTTGGAAAGTGTGTCTAGATGATCTGGCTACCCATGCGTGACTTTGTTTTTGTCAGATACGACGTAGTTATTGGTATATTGGGTATTTAACTGCGGTTACCAATTTCTGTTTTTTTTCAATATTTGTAAAAATTACTACGTAGTAAGGAATTGCCGTATATTATTCATTTTTTTTTCATGTTTATGTGTTAGAAAGTGTGCCTTGATGGTTGGGCTAACACGTGCATGTCTTTTTTTTATCTGAGATGCCGTATATTAGAATGTCGGGCATTTTACCGCGAGTGCCCCTTTTTCATTTTTTTTCATTTTTTTGCCAAGTCATTTTTCCGTAAGATATTGCCAAATAGTGTCGTAAAACTTTTGCTTTTTTAGTGTTGGAAAGTGTGTCTAGATGATCTGGCTACCCATGCGTGATTTTGTTTTTGTCAGATACGACGTAGTTATTGGTATATTAGGTATTTAACTGCGGTTGCCAATTTCTGTTTTTTTTTCAATATTTGTAAAAATTTACTACGTAGTAAGGAATTGCCGTATACTATTGATTTTTTTTTCATGTTTATGTGTTGGAAAGTGTGCCTTGATGGTTGGGCTAACACGTGCATGTCTTTTTTTTTATCTGAGATGCCGTATATTAGAATGTTGGGCATTTTTCCGCAAGTGCCCCTTTTTATTTGTTTTGCTTTTTTTGGCTTAGTCATGTTACTGTAAGGAATTGGCAAGTAGTGTCGCAAAACTTATATTTTTATAGTGTTGGAAAGTGTTTCTAGATGATCTGGCTACCCATGCCTATTTTTTTTTAGCCAGATATGGCGTATATATAAGTATGTGTTCGATTTTCCTGTGATTGCCATTTTTTCGTTTTTTTCCATTTCTTTCAAAATTACTACGTACTAAGGAACTATCACAGAGTAATGATTCATTTATATGTTTATTTGTCGGAAAATGTGCCTTGATGGTTTGCCTAGCACGTGGCTGAAATTTTTTTTTTTCTGAAATGCCGTATATTAGAATGGCCATTTTTCCACAAGTGCCCCTTTTTATTTGTTTTGCATTTTTTTGCTTATTCATGTTACCGTAAGGAATTGGCAAGTAGTGTCGCAAAACTTATAATTTTATAGTGTTGGAAAGTGTTTCTAGATGATCTGGCTACCCATGCCTATCTTTTTTTTTTAGCCAGATATGGCGTATATATAGGTATGTGTTTGATTTTCCTGTGATTGCCATTTTTTCGTTTTTTCCCAATTCTTTCAAAATTACTACGTACTAAGGAACTATCACAGAGTAATGATTCATTTAGATGTTTATTTGTCGGAAAATATGCCTTGATGGTTTGCCTAGCACGTGGCTGAATTTTTTTTTTTCTGAAATGCCGTATATTAGAATGTTAGCCATTTTTCCGCGAGTGCCCCTTTTTATTTGTTTTGCATTTTTTTGCTTAGTCATGTTACCGTAAGGAATTGGCAAGTAGTGTCGCAAAACTTATATTTTTATAGTGTTGGAAAGTGTTTCTAGATGATCTGGCTACCCATGCCTATCTTTTTTTTAGCCAGATATGGCGTATATATAGGTATGTGTTCAATTTTCCGGTGATTGCCATTTTTTCGTTTTTTCCCAATTCTTTCAAAATTACTACGTACTAAGGAACTATCACAGAGTAATGATTCCTCTAGATGTTTATTTGTCGGAAAATTTTATTTACTTCTTTTTTGATTGAATATCATCAAATTTTTTTAGCTAAAATATTATATTGTTTTACATTTTTTTTCGATTTTATTTCCCTTAAAAAAAATTTTTGGGTCAGAATTTTAATTTTATAGTCGTAAAATAATCGACAATTATCCAGCAACCCACCATACAATTTTTATGCATATCCAATAATAATTAGATTAGTAAATAACACCTTGAAATTGACATACCCTTCCTACATTTCAAGTGGCAGATTAGGGAGTCTGAGTCAGTGTGGTTGGCGGCCATTTTGTGGACATATCCGAAGCGTAAGCTGCCCTATCTATATATATTCTTGTTCCCTATAGAATTTGTGATATTTTGGTATATTTTTACCTGCATAAATATCATATTATATATTAAATATATGTATTTTTTTACGAAATTTCTAAGTACTCAAAAAATTACCTTTAGATATGGCCCCCTATATAAATGTAATTTACAAAATAATGAAGATTTTTTTACATATTTCTATTTTAGGATAACATATGTTTATTCCCTAAAAAAATTAGCCACTTCCTATTTCATTTGGGTACCCAAAAAAATTCATGAAATTTTGACAAATTTGTTTTGGCCAAAAAAAGTTACCCTTTTTTTCTCATTTTAGATCTTCACCTCCATGGGGTCTGACTTCATCCAAAATACATCAAGATGTGTCCTAAACATTCAAGAATCAATTCCTAAAAGGATTTGTGTATATAGGTATAAACTTTTTTTTTATGAATTTTTATGTCAGGTCTTTTTTTTTCTACTTAATTTTTTAAAATATTTATAATAAATAGTTTTTCTGCAGATGAGTAGTATTTATCTTTACAGTTGTTTTAAGCATTCATTGAAGTTTTTTTTGGCAAAAGAAAAAAGGAGGTTACTGCAAAAACTGATTTTTCAAGAATTTTTTTTGGCGTCGGGGTCGTTCGCGTCCGAGTATACCCTTAAAGGGGTGTCCGAGGAGCGTACCTATCCAGGGTTAATGTGGGTAAGAGTAAGGTTATGAAATGTATGAGAAGGGAAAGTGGTGCAAGGTTGAATGTCATGTTGAATGGAGAGTTACTTGAGGAGGTGGATCAGTTTAAGTACTTGGGGTCTGTTGTTGCAGCAAATGGTGGAGTGGAAGCAGATGTATGTTAGAGAGTGAATGAAGGTTACAAAGTGTTGGGGGCAGTTAGAGGAGTAGTAAAAAATAGAGGGTTGGGCATGAATATAAAGAGAGTTCTATATGAGAAAGTGATTGTACCAACTGTGATGTATGAATCGGAGTTGTGGGGAATGAAAGTGACGGAGAGACAGAAATTGAATGTGTTTGAGATGAAGTGTCTAAGGAGTATGGCTGGTGTATCTCAAGTAGATAGGGATAGGAACGAAGTGGTGAGGGTGAGGACGGGTGTAAGAAATGAATTAGCAGCTAGAGTGGATATTAATGTGTTGAGGTAGTTTGGCCATGTTGAGAGAATGGAAAATGGCTGTCTGCTGAAGAATGCAAGAGTTGATGGAAGTACAAGAGGAAGGCCAAGGTTGGGTGGATGGATGGAGTGAAGAAAGCTCTGTGTGATAGGAGGATAGATGTGAGAGAGGCAAGAGAGAGTGCTAGAAATAGGAATGGATAGCGACCGATTGTGACGCAGTTCCGGTAGGCCCTGCTGCTTCCTCCAGTGCCTTAGATGACCGCGAAGGTAGCAGCAGTAGGGGATTCAGCGTTATGAAGCTTCATCTGTGATGGATAACAGGGGAGAGTGGGCTTTGGCACCTTGGCAGTACCAGCTGAACTTGGTTGAGTCCCTTGTCATGCTGGGAGGAACGTAGAGAGTAGAGGCCCCTTTTTGTTTTTGTTACATTTGTTGATAACTGACTACATCGATGTAGGCGATAGGTTTCATTCAAAAAGAATCTTAATAAGGTTTTTCTTATACCTCAAAGTAGATATTATTCCTTACAAGTAGATCAATTGGAGACGCATCATACACTGAAGGAAGGAACCCAATTGTTACCACTTGACCTACCATTACCTGGACTGGAATTAAGCCTAAATAATGAAATCCTAGTTAAATCTAGTTCTCTTAGGGAGATGCAATAGAGCACAAAGTATTGGAAGTTAGCATCAAGAGTTGATCAATTAACCAGGTCTAACTAATTCAGGTATATGAGCATCTAGGTAGGGTACATGCAGTGTTAACATTTCAGGATGATGGAATAAGTTGCAGGGTAATTGATCAACTCTTGATGATAACTTCCAAAACCTCCTCTATATTACACAATACTTTGTGCTCTATTGCATCTCCCTAAGAGAACTAGATTTAACTGGGATTTCATTATTTAGGCTTAATTCCAGTCCAGGTAATGGTATGTCAAGTTGTAACAATAGGGTTCCTTCCTTCAGTGTATGATGCGTCTCCAATTGATCTACTTGTAAGGAATAATATCTACTTTGAGTTATAAGAAAAACCTTATTAAGATTCTTTTTGAATGAAACCTATCGCCTACATCGATGTAGTCAGTCACTACAAATCGGCTTCACTATTAGTAATAAATGTAAATTCTCTTTCTTGTTGTTTACAATTGGTAATAAACTGAATCTCTTTTCTTTCCTCTTAGTGTCTTGAAACATTCAAGTTGACTCCAGAGGGAAAATTAACGCCTCTTATTTTGACTTACATCATTGCAAAAGGAATCACTTATTTATTGTCGGTTAGAGGTATTTATATTAACAGCTCTATTGTGAACTTATTTCTTGATAAATATAAACTTATTTCTATGCTGCCTTTCAAGATATAAATCAAATTAAAACTTTATCTCTAAGAAACGCGAGCATGGTTTGCAAAGAGTGTTTGTTGAATCTCTCAAGTTTGTTGAATATGAGAGTGATGGAGCTCTACTTCTTCAAGCCCGGATCCGGAAATCGGAGCTGGTAGGTTTTCCTGGAATCACTTTCCACACATTAATTTAAGTACTAATTTTTAGTGGTCCTTCGAACCGGATCTGACACCATTGATTTATGCAATCATGAAATTTGAAACTTTTTAAATTCGCTCATAACCTGGTTATGTCGTCCATAAAACTCGTACACTGTCTATTTTGGAGAATGATTAAGTCCCTACTTTGATAGGCAAAGAGATGTTATAGGACGTAATATTAGTGGTATACTTCAACGAACAAAGGAAAAATCTACAAAGAAGCCTTTTTAGCCAGAAAGTTCTTACCTGAAGGTGTTCTTGGGCTCTGGTATGTGCGTTTTAGCTATGCAAAATACCAATGATTAGTAAAACGGGGTCGCTGGGTTACTTCCTGTTCCAAACTGTAATGCACTATTGGATGTTTAAACTAACTGATTTGTGTTTAAATAACAAGTTACTTAACTCTTTAATTTTAGCTTGTAATTACTTACATTTCTGTACTTATTTATATGTGTAATTACCTAGAATTGTTGACTGTAACAACCAATGAATGTCACTTAATTCTTTTGTATGTATCTAATTTTTCATGCCAGACCGTAGGATTTTCTTTGGAATTGGTTTTACCCGGAGCTGCAAGAATGCTGTTGTTACTTATATAAGCATAATTCAGAACCTACAGAAAAAACAAAAATACCGAAAAGAACCATTTGCTCTCTCTCTCTCTCTCTCTCTCTCTCTCTCTCTCTCTCTCTCTCTCTCTCTCTCTCTCTCTCTCTCTCTCTCTTAATCTAACTGAATTGTCACTGTAAATGAGGAAGAAAATAATCTATAATTACTATAGATTTCCACAATTTGCTATCTTTTTTTTTCCTCTAAATCTGATATTAAATATTTGTGAGATAGTTTTCGTAAATATAACTCTTTTTATGAAACCTTACAAAAGAATACAATAGCAGATCTTCCTGTTTCCCCTTAATAATAATTAGAAAAAGATCAAAGGTTATTATAGAATAAGAAAGATTAAAAATGCAACATTTATTGACATATGGACTTAGATAAAGGGATGATATAGAAATAGATTTCATTTAGTCCCCCTCGTAAATCAAGACAGAAACGATAGAAAACTGTGTTCAAGTTCTTTTATTTTCTGCAAAATCTATAGAAAATTGCATAAATTAATCTTCATCAGAGTCAATGAAAATAAAGTTTTACGTTTGTATTCTAACTTTCAGTTTCTTTACTTATTAAATACTGATGGAGCAGGAAAGGCTTCCTCCAATCTCAGTGAACATTTAATATTACGTAAATCCCTGACGAGTTTGGGTCGGATGGAAAGATATTTTATCATTATAATGATGTGTTTTTTTGATATATTAGGGTATTCACCCTTTACCCATGGATAGGTATGCTCCTTGGACACCCCTTTAAGGGTATACTCGGACGCGCGTGACCCCGACGCCAAAACAAATTCTTGAAAAATCAGTTTTTGCAGTAACCTCCTTTTTTCTTTTGCCAAAAAAAAAATTCAATGAATGCTTAAAATAACTGTAAAGATAAATACTACTCATCTGCAGAAAAACTATTTATTATAAATATTTTAAAAAATTAAGTAGAAAAAAAAGACCTTACATAAAAATTCATAAAAAAAAAGTTTATACATATATACACAAATCCTTTTAGGAATTGATTCTTGAATATTTAGGACACATCTTGATGTATTTTGGATGAAGTCAGACCCATGGAGGTGAAGATCTGAAATGAGAAAAAAAGGGTAACTTTTTTTGGCCAAAAAAATTTGTCCAAATTTCATGAATTTGTTTGGGTACCCAAATGAAATAGGAAGTGCCTAATTTTTTTAGGGAATAAACATATGTTATCCTAAAATAGAAATATGTAAAAAAATCTTCATTATTTTGTAAATTACATTTATATCAGGGGCCATATCTAAAGGTAATTTTTTGAGTACTTAGAAATTTCGTAAAAAAATACAAATATTTAATATATAATATGATATTTATGCAGGGAAGAATATACCAAAATATCACAAATACTATAGGGAACAAGAATATATATAGATAGGGCAACTTACGCTTCGGATATGTCCACAAAATGGCCGCCAACCACACTGACTTAGACTCCCTAATCTGCCACTTGAAATGTAGGAAGGGTATGTCAATTTCAAGGTGTTATTTACTAATCTAATTATTCTTGGATATGCATAAAAATTGTATGGTGGGTTGTTGGATAATTGTCGATTATTTTACGACTATAAAATTAAAATTCTGACCCAAAAATTTTTTTTTTGAAGGGATATAAAATCGAAAAAAAAAATTTGAAACAATATAATATTTTAGCTAAAAAAATTTGATGATATTCAATCAAAAAAAAAGTAAATAAAATTTTCCGACAAATAAACATCTAGATGAATCATTACTCTGTGATAGTTCCTTTGTACGTAGTAATTTTGAAAGAAATGGGAAAAAACGAAAAAGTGGCAATCGCCGGAAAATCGAACACATACCTATATATACGCCATATCTGGCTAAAAAAAAAGATAGGCATGGGTAGCCAGATCATCTAGGAACACTTTCCAACACTATAAAAATAAAAGTTTTGCGACACTACTTGCCAATTCCTTACGGTAACATGACTAAGCAAAAAAATGCAAAACAAATAAAAAGGGGCACTCGCGGAAAAATGGCCATTCTAATATACGGCATTTCAGAAAAAAAAAATTTCAGCCACTTACTAGGCAAACCATCAAGGCACATTTTCCGACAAATAAACATCTAAATGAATCATTACTCTGTGATAGTTCCTTAGTACGTAGTAATTTTGAAAGAAATGGGAAAAAACGAAAAAATGGCAATCACCGGAAAATCGAACACATACCTATATATACGCCATATCTGGCTAAAAAAAGATAGGCATGGGTAGCCAGATCATCTAGAAACACTTTCCAACACTATGAAAATATAAGTTTTGCGACACTACTTGCCAATTCCTTACGGTAACACGACTAAGCAAAAAAATGCAAAACATATAAAAAGGGGCACTCGCGGAAAAATGGCTAACATTCTAATATAGGGCATTTCAGAAAAAAAAAAAAATTCAGCCACGTGCTAGGCAAACCATCAAGGCACATTTTCCGACAAATAAACATCTAAATGAATCATTACTCTGTGATAGTTCCTTAGTACGTAGTAATTTTGAAAGAAATGGGAAAAAAAAAATGGCAATCACAGGAAAATCGAACACATACCTATATATACGGCATATCTGGCAAAAAAAAAAGATAGGCATGGGTAGCCAGATCATCTAGAAACACTTTCCAACACTATAAAATTATAAGTTTTGCGACACTACTTGCCAATTCCTTACGGTAACATGACTAAGCAAAAATATGCAAAACAAATAAAAAGGGGCACTCGCGGAAAAATGGCCATTCTAATATACGGCATTTCAGAAGAAAAAAAATTTCAGCCACGTGCTAGGCAAACCATCAAGGCACATTTTCCGACATATAAACATCTAAATGAATCATTACTCTGTGATAGTTCCTTAGTACGTAGTAATTTTGAAAGAAATGGGAAAAAACAAAAAAATGGCAATCACAGGAAAATCGAACACATACCTATATATACGCTATATCTGGCTAAAAAAAAGATAGGCATGAGTAGCCAGATCATCTAGAAACACTTTCCAACACTATAAAAACATAAGTTTTGCGACACTACTTGCCAATTCCTTACGGTAACATGACTAAGCAAACAAATTCCAAAACAAATAAAAAGGGGCACTCGCGGAAAAATGCCCAACATTCTAATATACGGCATCTCAGATAATAAAAAAGACATGCACGTATTAGCCCAACCATCAAGGCACACTTTCTAACACATAAACATGAAAAAAAAATCAATAATATACGGCAATTCCTTACTACGTAGTAAATTTTTTCAAATATTGAAAAAAAAACAGAAATTGGCAACCGCAGTTAAATACCCCATATACCAATAACTACATCGTATCTGACAAAAACAAAGTCACGCATGGGTAGCCAGATCATCTAGACACACTTTCCAACACTAAGAAAGCAAAAGTTTTACGACACTATTTGGCAATATCTTACGGAAAAATGACTTGGCAAAAAAATGAAAAAAAATGAAAAAGGGGCACTCGCGGTAAAATGGTCCTCGTGGTGATGAACGACATTTTAACTAAAAAAGAAATCATGCACATGGTAGTCAAACAATCCACCAAGATTTTCCACAACTGATAACCTATACAAGTTGCACCATTCTACGATAATTTCATAATACGTAATAATTTTGATAATTATGCAAATTACCTTAGAAGGGTAAACTCGGCCGCGCTCGACCCCCACGCGTCTCAGAAATCGGGGAAGGAGTACAGCTACACCAATGCACATCTGGACACTACTAGAGCGTGTAGGCGAGACACCTACTGCAGGTCGATCACCCACAAATTCAGTCACGGGGGTGAATCACGTGAGAAAAACCTGTTTTTTTTTTGACGCTCAGGGTCGCGGACGACCCACCGTACCGTTCCAGGGTTAAAGAATTTACTTTTGTGATTGTAATTATTTTTAAAAAGGAAATCTCTATATCCTGTAGAAGATTCAGTAAAAATTTACATAAATAGTTATAGAAAACGTAATGATAATTTTAGAAAGAGGCTGATCAAGTTAATAAAAGAATAATTTTTTCTTATAAACAGTGGGATTATTGTAATATTATCCAATACCCTCTTCACTGAAGGGTTGACAAAATATAATTATTCCACTCGTGACTCCTTAATGTCTTTCACGCACCGACGCAATAGAATAAACTTGCGGAGATGTTAATAATGTTACCATTCCAGCTTATGTGTTCTCACTGCTCGATTCATTACCTTGCTTAATCTCTGAAATTATGAACCATGAACTTTTCCTAAAAATAAGAAGCAAATTTTTCCCTAGCAGTCTTTAACAGAATGTAATACATGTTTTTATATATAGTATTGTATCACATAGTTACATTATACATTGTAATTGATTTCATAGTTATTTATTTATTTATTTTTTTTTTTTGTAACCATAAACACTAAGATTTGGATTAATGCAGCATACTGGTTGAACAAAACTTGTCACTAAATTCACCAGATTTTCCAAATTTGTGGATAATTTCCCTAGACGCAGGCGCCATGACAGAAAGATTTATAAAAATCTTTATGTTAACAAGCCTAAAGATCAAATATCAAATTAAAAACCATAAATAATGAATATAGCTATCAAACACTAGGAAATGTTTCCATATCTTCTATAAATACATAATAATCAATTATATATATATATATATATATATATATATATATATATATATATATATATATATATATATATATATATATATATATATATATATATATATATATATATATATATATATATATATATATATATATATATATATATATATATATATATATATATACTGAATAAGCTTTTAAGTTATACTCAATAAATGTTGATTTTATAGAATATATAGTACTAGTATAAACTTTATAAAATAGTTCTCAGTTCACCTTTAAAACTCGATATATCAAAGTAGGTACTTTGCAAATGCCAGTTGGTAAAATCAAAATCAGCTCATTTTTAGCAAGACCACATGGTCAAAAATGAAAAAGAATATATGAATAAAACAGTGAAATTTTCAATAAGATTACCTCAAATTTTATCAACGCTTATTTCAAATAAAAAAAGTTTAGCGCCCAATCATCGAGGGAAAATAACGACTTCGACAAAAGCTATTGAGTTAAAATAACCGCAAATATTAAAAGAAAAAATAAAGAGTAACTGCCAACTACTTAAGTAAACACCTGAGATATTGCCTTTAATATCTTACAAATATTTGCTCTTTTTTGGTCAAAAATACCTACTTTAGAATAATAAGTATATCTTATTTTGCTTCCAGTCTTAGCATTTCCATATACTATGAGAATTATAAAGAAAATAAATTTCAATTCAATATAGTAGTTAAAAACTCATGATAGCATGCTTGCCTAATATATAACTATCATTTAGATTTAAAATTTTCAACATATAAAATGTATTTCAGCCAGATTATACTAAAATACTATTTCATTTCAATAAATTAAAAAATAATTGCATTTTTCCAATTTTTTGTAAAGAAATTCCTGAATCTTAGGGCTCGGCCAGACCAAGCGCGGCTAGCGGCGAGGTTAGCGGCAAGAGGTTATGGCGGCAAATTGAAACCTTAGGTACCTTATGTAGGTGGCCAGATAGGAGGCGCGAGGCTTCCCGCACCTCCTATCTGGCCACCTACACAAGATACCTAAGGTTTCAATTTGCCGCCATAACCTCTTGCCGCTAACCTCTCCGCTAGCCACGCATGGTCTGGCCGGGTCCTTAAAGTTATCTTTGGAAAGGTGTCTGATTCAGGTTCCTCGTTGCTCTCTCCATAACACTGTGATTATGGGCACTATACTAGATGAAGTGTAGTAGGTGCAAAGCGCTGCAATCTGCAGAAATTTCATTAACATTACTCACCTCCTCCTACACAGACAGCAAAGCTTGCATTATTTTACTTCTAACTTCTAGGACCTTTCCAATGTACCGGGCAACCTCTTTTTTGGTGGTTTCTAAATTCCTCATTTCTATGTTATTACTTCTAAATTGTCTTAACTCATTACAGTTTAGAATATGCTCAGTAGTCTCCTCGGCCTATCTACACAACACGCAGTCTACCCTTATCATTCCTGTGGTGTGGTAGCAACCTGTTCAAACATTCCGTTCATAATTTTGTAATTTTGTACTATATACTCTCTAGTTCTTTTATTTCTTATTCTTTTATTACACCCTATGTCTTAATATCTGCAAACATTGTAGGTAATATTATTGTATCATAATTCCTTATTCTTACTAGCAATGCCATTAAATCTCCTACTTTGTTACTGTCTTCATACTTCCCAGTTTCTTGCACCATGTATTTTTATATTTACTTCACTTTTGCTTATGCCAAGACTATGGTTTCCCTTTTCTGAGTAGAGCCATTCTCCTAAGTATTTATATTCCTCAACTCTTTCTAGCCTTCTATTTCCATCTTCCAACTTCTCATGAGTTAGTGGTAGTCGTTTCTTCGCTTGCGGAAACACCAATGCTGTTATGCTACAAACTCTATTCTACTCTTCCGTTCAATTAAATATTTTCCTTTGTTTTTCGTTCTTTAAATGAGATACTCCTTTTATCTTCCCTTGCTTCCTTGTTTTGCATTTCATTGGGCAAAGATTTGTTTTCTTCAAACCGAACTTATAATATCATCCCTAAAATAAAAGGTTGTTTCATTCAACTTTTACTCTTTTGCTTTAGAAATCCTTTATGGAGTTTATTCATAAGTCTAAACTTCATACATTCATTAAGGAGTTGAACGTTGAGTAACATCCATAACACAAACTCCCTTGTCTCTTCCTTCAGAATTATTGACGAATAAAAGATGAGAGGATAATTGTATTCATCATATTAAAATATATTTACTTCGGTAAACACAAACACAAATATTACTTCAAAACTAAATTATCAAAATATAATTAGGAAAAGGATAGTCTTCTATATTGAAAGGGACATAACAGATTCACGGTAAAGGTTTTTGAAAATCATAAAACTCTCGAGCAATACAAACTGCTTAGGAACAGAACTCCAACATTTCCCCAGTTATAACATGAACTTTCAGAAGAGCTTATATCATCTTATCACATACTCAGAAATAACAAACCCAAACAATCATAGAATATTACTGGATATGTCCTACAGGAAGCAGATGGGTCTACCCCAACAGGAATAACCTTCGTAAAACTGTAAGAAGGAAATTTCCAATGACGGATCCTGAGTTTGGTTTTGGATATTAGCAAATTTAGCACCACTCCTAATAAAACACTACAATCCCAAAGGAAAAATCTCCTTATGAATAAGTTTGGTTCAATATATGTTTACAAACAGATAAATCAATTGTTTTCTTATATTCCAGATTGCAAAGAGACAAGGAAAAAACAAACCTTAGAACAAGGAAGATAGAAAAGGAAAGTTTGATGAGATGTAACATGAGTGTAAAAAAACTCCTAACAAAAAAACTTTGTCTCTGTTATTTTAACTTGGAGGGGAAAATGTGAATATACCTAAATATAAAATTTTCATTATTTCTATTTAATACTCTGAGCCAGATATAGCGTATATATAGGTATGTGTTCGATTTTCCTGTGATTGCCATTTTTTCGTTTTTTCCCATTTCTTTCAAAATTACTACGTACTAAGGAACTATCACAGAGTAATGATTCATTTAGATGTTTATTTGTCGGAAAATGTGCCTTGATGGTTTGCCTAGCACGTGGCTGAATTTTTTTTTCTTCTAAAATGCCGTATATTAGAATGTTAGCCATTTTTCCGCGAGTGCCCCTTTTTATTTGTTTTGCTTTTTTTTGCTTAGTCATGTTACCGTAAGGAATTGTCAAGTAGTGTCGCAAAACTTATATTTTTATAGTGTTGAAAAGTGTTTCTAGATGATCTGGCTACCCATGCCTATCTTTTTTTTAGCCAGATATGGCGTATATATAGGTATGTGTTCGATTTTCCTGTGATTGCCTTTTTTTTGTTTTTTCCCATTTCTTTCAAAATTACTACGTACTAAGGAACTATCACAGAGTAATGATTCATTTATGTGTTTATTTGTCGGAAAATGTGCCTTGATGGTTTGCCTAGCACGTGGCTGAATTTTTTTTTTTTTCTGAAATGCCGTATATTAGAATGTTGGCCATTTTTCCGCGAGTGCCCCTTTTTATTTGTTTTGCATTTCTTTACTTAGTCATGTTACCGTAAGGAATTGGCAAAAAGTGTCGCAAAACTTATATTTTTATAGTGTTGGGAAGTGTTTCTAGATGATCTGGCTACCCATGCCTATCTTTATTTTTAGCCAGATATGGCGTATATATAGGTATGTGTTCGATTTTCCTGCGATTGCCACTTTTTCGTTTTTTCCCATTTCTTTCAAAATTACTACGTACTAAGGAATTATCACAGAGTAATGATTCATCTAGATGTTTATTTGTCGGAAAATTTTTTTTACTTCTTTTTTGATTGAATATCATCAAATTTTTTTAGCTAAAATATTATATTGTTTTACATTTTTTTTTCGATTTTATTTCCCTTCAAAAAAATTTTTGGGTCAAAATTTTTATTTTATAGTCGTAAAATAATCGACAATTATCCAACAACCCACCATACAATTTTTATGCATATCCAAGAATAATTAGATTAGTAAATAACACCTTGAAATTGACATACCCTTCCTACATTTCAAGTGGCAGATTAGGGAGTCTGAGTCAGTGTGGTTGGCGGCCATTTTGTGGACATATCCGAAGCGTAAGTTGCCCTATCTATATATATTCTTGTTCCCTATAGAATTTTCGATATTTTGGTATAATTTTACCAGCATAAATATCATATTATATATTAAATATATGTATTTTTTTACGAGATTTCTAAGTACTCAAAAAATTACCTTTAGATATGGCCCCTGATATAAATGTAATTTACAAAATAATGATTTTTTTACATATTTCTATTTTAGGATAACATATGTTTATTCCCTAAAAAAATTAGCCACTTCCTATTTCATTTGGGTACCCAAAAAAATTCATGAAATTTGGACAAATTTTTTTGGCCAAAAAAAGTTACCCTTTTTTTCTCAATTCAGATATTCACCTCCATGGGTCTGACTTCATCCAAAATACATCAAGATATGTCCTAAACATTCAAGAATCAATTCCTAAAAGGATTTGTGTATATATGTATAAACTTTTTTTTTATGAATTTATATGTAAGGTCTTTTTTTCTACTTAATTTTTAAAAATATTTATAATAAATATTTTTTCTGCAGATGAGTAGTATTTATCTTTACAGTTGTTTTAAGCATTCATTGAAGTTTTTTTGGCAAAAGAAAAAAGGAGGTTACTGCAAAAACTGATTTTTCAAGAATTTTTTTTGGCATCGGGGTCGTCGCGTCCGAGTATACCCTTAAAGGGGTGTCCGAGGAGCGTACCTATCCAGGGTTAAAAAAAAAATATTAATTTCTATATATCTTAATGTATTTGTAACTCAAAATATCGTTGTGTTCCGGAACAAAAGTTCTAGACACTTCTCATAACTTCTGTACTTCGGTGCCGGCCGTCTGACGAATGTAAGTTTAACAGTAGGATTCAAGATTGGGTTACTTGAGCGTCGCTATTGAGAAATGTTAGTCTTGAACGATCCAGAATTCTCTAGAATATTGTTCGTAATATAAAAGGACAGGTGCGTGTGTGCGTAGATTGCCCGGACAATATTCCCGGATGGGGATCTTAGACAGTCGGTCATAGCTCTCAAGGTGGAAGACCCAACCAGTGTGGTCATGGTCTTGCCAGATCTTGGTTCACGACAATCTGCTCAAGCGTATTTCTCCGACCAGAGCAATTTTACTTTTCAAAGTTACTAGACACATATGCAAGAGATTCAGCTCGCCCAAGAGCATACACAACCAAAACAGGCCCTCAGAAAGGACATAAAGTCGCTCAGCCTAGAGAGCATAACTGTAGTCATGGAGGTGCAGTCACTCAGCCCCAAGCGCATGACCGCAGTGACAGGAGTTAGGGTGACAGGTTCAGGATCAGTGGAATTTTAACATGGAGACCTGGAACGTGGAGCTCATTGGGGCTTAGGTGGCTGTGGCGGGGCAGCTGCTGCAGTGGTAGATGGGACGGTCTGAAATGCTGTCAATCTTCTAAAATGCTCTAGACACCTCCTGTTCCAGGCGTGGTGAGATCCACCGCAATTGGGACACTTCAGATTGGTCTCTAACGTTGGCAGTTGAAGCAGCGTAGCGGGTCGATGTCTAAGTCCTCTAGGGGGAAAATTCCCCATAGTCCGAAGTCCAGTGATAGTGGATTTGGCCCAATGAAGGTAACTGTGACTTTCCTGGTAGGCTGCATATGGCTGCCCAAATAGCCTTCATCATGGGCAACATTATTGCAGTCAGTTATGAAGAACTGGCATTTTGACAGAATAGTTGGAGACAACTGCATTCCTCAATTTCTTGGCAAAATCAAGATAGGCCAGAGAGGTTTCCCTGTGGAAGAGGCTGGCGCTATCCAGATCCTTGGTTGTAATGATCATGTCACCCTTCAGACTGGCTCTGGCAGAGATCTTTATTACTGGGTTCGAGGCTGCAATGGCAACAACCGCTGCATAGGAAGGTACACCTTCCACGGCTGGTAACTTGAATTTTGTCAAGTGCTCTGGATCCATACAGGTGGGAAGTGGTTCTGGAGCAGGCTCAACAGTTGGAGTGAGTATGGCAGTGGCTTTAGCTAGTTCTGGAGTAGGCCCAACAGTTGGGGTGAGGGTGTGTTTGGCAGGATGTGCAATTGCAGTCTGTCTGATGTGCCTCAGCCAGAGCCGGAGAGCGAGTGTCTTTGGACGGATCCAGGTCCATGGCTAACGCTTCTTCTTCTATTGTTGGAGCGCTGGTAGGTTGTATGGCAGTGGAGGCGGCAGTAGGTGGTTTCACTGTTGTTCCACTCTTTTTCTTCTTGGCAGATGGCATCCTCAATAGTTGAGGAGAAGGGTCTAGAACAGGAAGACCACGTTCCTGACAATATCTATTAGGTGCAACCTTCATGTAGTCGACTTTTGGATTCGGCTTAAAACTGAGCTATCTAGGTGGCCTGGCCAGAGTCTTCAGCATCTTCTGGAGAACTCCTGGGGTATGGAAGTGTGGGGTCTCAATGTTGATGAGCTTCAGTGGTAAGGCTTTCTTGTGCATTGGAGGCTCCCTATTCCTTCTAATGACAAGTCGATATACGATGTCGTGTTACAGATTACAATCAATGCATCCGCACCATTTCTTGTGCTGGACACAGTCCCAATCAAGCTGCAAGCCCAGGTATGCAACCACCTTGAGAGCAAAGAACACAAATTTTTCACTGTGATCATAGTATGCAGTGCATTCCCTGCCTTTTTTCCTGTCAAAACGACAGAAGTCTTTACAATGCTCATTGCTATAGCAGAAACAACAGATGAAGGTTCTGCTATAAGAGCTTTTTGGAAAGTTGACAGTATATGCCAGTGCTGAAAATTTCTACCACCAAACTGGCCGGGAGCTGGGTGTCTCCTGTGCTGGGTAGTAGAGTTCTTGAGCTGGCAGAAAGATCTTTGCTTGCTTTTTAAAGAGTACAGTTTTGTTCTGGTCACGGGCTCTTACATTGGCTGCCAATTTTAGAGATTAGGGAGAGGCAAAAACGAGAGAGACATGACTGAACACACCTTGTGTTGGAGACATATACAAATACTTTATTTGACTTATATATATATATATATATATATATATATATATATATATATATATATATATATATATATATATATATATATATATATATATATATATATATTAATGCAGCCGTTTCTACTCCACTGCAGGTCAAAGGCCTCAGACACACCCTTATTTATATCTGGGATTTGGACAGTTTTCATCACCACACAGGCCAAACTATGGATTGGTGATGGTGAGAGAATTCTGTCTAATAGCTCACAGGGAACCAACCTAGTATTGGTGACCCAGACTGATGAAAAATGAATATTTTTGGGGGGCAGCTTTTGATATAAAAAACTTACAGTACAAAACAAGATATTTCCATTTTCATTATTCTTAAAACATTAAGATGAAAATTGCAGATAAAATCATTTAGATAAAATTATAGATTATAGGTTTCATTCAAATGTAAAAAGAGAAATTGTAAAGGTGTTTTCATTCATGAATTAGCTAAAAGACGAATATTCTTCTGTTTCATATTTCACTAGACAAGTTTTTAAAAATACCTTCACGATTTAATTCGTTCGCAAGTGATTAAAGAAATCAGACATGTTTACATATTTTCTATAACATTTTTTTCAGTAAACTTTGATTAAAGTTTATTTTATATAACAAAATTTTCAAGTTCAAATGATAGTTTTATATAAGGTAATCATTCTAGCACAAGTTTTAAATTACGTTTATTTTCTATATAATTTATCAGTATATTGATGTATTAAGCCTTTATTATAAAACTACAATGTATAAAGTAACTATTAGATACAATTGTATACATATAACATATTTCATATTGCTTCTTATTTTGGGGTAAAATAGATGGTTCTTACAATCATAGATTACACAAAGTAGTGAGCTGTGCATTGAGTACATAATGTGGAACGATAGTATATTTAACATCGTTCAATTGCCCTATACACGAGAGATTTGAGCAATCACGTCTACTATTATTGTTTTGTCAACCCTTCAGTAAAAAGGGTGTTCAATATTATTATTTTTAATACTGATAATGGTATTTACCTAACTTCCATCCCAAGCAACTTGATGAGCCTCTTTTTAAAATTCTGATTTCTGTTTCTATACCTGTTTATGTGAATTTTCACTATATCTTCCACATGATTTAAAGATTTTCATTCAAATTTATCAAAAATGATTATAAACAAAAACAAAATTCTTAAAACGTTAAATAGCCCAATATATTCGAAAACATATCATTATGATGATAAAATATCTTTCAATGTGATCAAACTCGTCAGGAATTTGCATAATATTAACCGTTCACTGAGATTGGAGGAAGCCTTTCCTGCTCCATCTGTATATAATAAGTAAAGAAACTGAATGATAGAATACAAAGGTGAAAATTTTATTTTCGTTGACTATAATGAAGATCAATTTAAGTAATTTTCTACAGATTTTACAGAAAATAGAAGAACTTGCAACACAGTTTTCTTTCGTTGCTGTCTTGGCATTCGAGGGGGACTAAATGAAATCTAATTCTATATCATCCCTTTATCTAAGTTTCTATGTTAATAAATGTTGCATTTTTAATCCTTCTTGTTCTATAATGACCTTTGACCAATTTCTAATTATGTTTAAGGGGAAACAGGAAGATATGCTCTTCTAGTCTGTTGTAAGATTCCATAAAAACAGTTATAGTTACGAAAAAGTATCTCACATATGTTTAATATTAGATTTAGAGGGAGAAAGAAAAGATAGCAAACTGTGAAAAACTATAGTAATTATAGATTATTTTCTTCTTCATTTACTGTGGCAATTCTGTTAGAGAGAGAGAGAGAGAGAGAGAGAGAGAGAGAGAGAGAGAGAGAGAGAGAGAGAGAGAGAGAGAGAGAGAGAGAGAGAGAGAGCAAATGGTTCTGTTTGCTATTTTTGTTTTATCTGTGTGTTCTGAATGATGCTTATATAAGTACCAACAGTATTCTTGTAGCTCCAGGTAAAATCAAATCCAAAGGATATCCTACGGACTGGCATGAAAAATCAAATACATACAAAACAATTAAGTGGCATTCATTGGTTGTTAAAGTCAACAATTCCAGATAATCACACCTATAAATAGGTACAGACATGTTAGTAATTACAAGCTAGAGTTAATGAGGTAAGTAAATTAATGAGTTACTTAAACACAAATCAGTCAGTTTAAACATCCAATGTTGCATTACCGTTTGGAACAGAAAGCAACCCAGCGACACCTTTTACTAGTCATTGGTATTTTGCATAGCTAAAACGCTCATACCAGAGGTCAAGGACACCATTAGGGTAGAACTTTCTGGCTAAAAATGCTTGGTTATAGATTTGCCTTTTTTACGTTAAAGGATACCACAAATATTACTCCTAATACATTTGCCAATCAAAGTAGGGACTTAATCATTCTCCAAAATGGCCGGTGTACGAGTTTTATGGATGACATGATTAAATGCTTACTAACTGGCACAAGGATGAGGGAAGAAAGGGGTGGTGATGGGAGACTAAGAAAATGGTGAAGAGGCATAACAGGAAGGTCCAACAGCAACATTAGAACAGCAATAGTGTTCCAGGTGGTCTGCGTGATGGCACAGAGGACGAGTCCTCATAACCAGGCATAATAATGATTAAGGCGACACAAGGGGGTCTACTAGTTAGCATCAGAACAGTTGGTAAAGCATTCCAATGGGTAAAACTAAGTAGACACAGGGAAAAACATCCCATACTTGTGCCACCTTGCTGAATATATAGGCTAAGTGTAAAATGAAAACAGTCACCTTAAGGCAACTGACAACACTAGCCAACTCCCAGAATGGCCTTCAAGATCGCAGCTCCCTGCCGTGACGAATCGACAGCATAGGAGGATGGATAGAGAGCCTCACCCAACCAGTGAGGTTAGGTGAAAGAAGAAGGGGATGATGCATGAGAGAAAATTTACCAGGCATGGCAGCTAGCTAGCATATGATACCCTAAGTCAATGCTGATAAAAAACACCCAAGAAACACCAAGGAATGATGTGGGAATACCATAAACATACCATACCTTAAAAGAATAATGTAAAATATATTCTTCCAGTGATATGACGAGATAACTAGGCGTTTCTGAGTGATTTTGTAACATGATGCAATGGTAATGACCGCATGCCGGCCTCGAAAAAATAAAAGCGTTCAAATCAAATAAAACACTGACTGGAGACCTGATATTCTCCAAGAAACTAAAAAGGGGTATTTAACTTAGTCAATAAGGAAGAAGCTGAAGCATCCATAATCAAAAATTATTAAAAAAAGCCAAGAAAAACCAGCAGTCTCTCCAAGCGACAGTCAAAGATGGCGACTGCGAAGGGGAGTGGATCAACAGGAAACCTGTTAGTTGTAGCACAGTGAGATCAGGAGCTGTAACAGCTTTCTTGCCCAAGTATCCTCCCCTTACTTTATCCTTCGAGACAAGCTTAACTCTATTTGGGGAAGAATAACTATGGCTTGTTATTATCACGTTCTTGATTTATACACAATATCTCTCGGGATATTTGCTCCGAGGTTAAAACTCCGTTGATACCGCAGAGGTAAAATTTTTCTGGTATATCACTCACAGAAGTGTACCAAGTAGAAGGTTTAATGTTACGTTCAACTATTGTACATGATGTAGATTATGCAAAAGGTAGCAGTAAACTTTATTATATGATAAGCAAAACATTAACAACAATATGAAAATAATAGCCAGCAAACATAAAATAAAACTATATTTATGATTTATCATTTTGTAGATATTTACAACATTACACAAAAATCCACCGAATGCTCACAGCACACCAAAACTAATGAATAAACATAAAAAGTTGTTACCAAGTAGGATGAGTTGACTTTCCAAACTTTAATAAAGCAAGGGACAGATGGCATGGAGTAGTTTTTGTCTTCTTCAAAATACTTTATCAGTGTGTGTTGTCACTAAAGTCCAGAGTCATTGAGGATATAGCTGAAGAATTCTGAAGCATTAAGACAATAATTATGCAATAGCCAGGTGCCAGGAAGCCACTCTACAATCATCCTGTTGACCTCATATTCGTCGGACGACTGGCGCCAAAGTACAGTAGTTATGAGAAGTATCTAAAACTCCCAATCCACACCAATATCAGGCCTAAATAGCCAGTCACAATGAAGATCTATACGATGCAAGGGAACACTAACATGGGCACCAACCCCATGAACGGGAGCATACTTGTCAATAAACAAATGCTCATTCACAGGGACAACTTCCCTCTAAACGAGTGACTGGGCACAACCAGTATCACACATGATACAAACAGGGTGTAGTGAACCACCATCAACAGCAACAAACCCATTAGCAGTGTATGGCTTGTAAACCTTCTCAACAGGTCTGGAACAAACACTGGAATTAACAGGCTTCCTGTCCAAAAACGTGGTCATTTATAGTGTTAACCTCTACTGGTAGCACACCATAACGAGACTTTGGTAGCGTTACAGAAGCCACACTTTTATCTTCTTTCCTTTTCAACTTAAAGCATTCAGACACTGTGTGACCTGGTTTCTTACAATAATTATGTTACGACCCATCTCAGAATCTGCACCGTGTTAGAATATTCTCACTTGGAGCTGCGCAATGGGAAGATTCCCAGATCGCGCGACCAAGTTGGAATCGTATTTTGGTTGCTCTGGAGTGAAGCAGAGTCACGTAAATACGCTGACTGACTAGTTTACCTTATATGACAATAGGTGTGTTAACAATATTAGGTTCTAACAATATGATAACAATATGAAAACAAAACCTATATCTAAGAATAGCCATTTCAGTTTAGTTTTGACTTAAATCAGATGATAGTTGGCGCAGTTGAAAAAAAATATAATTCTAAAAAAGAGAGGGATAAACACTATTTAATTTAAACAATGGTTAATCTTTTTAAACCCCAAAAGGCATTAAAATAAACATCCTTGGTACATTTCATCATTAGTATGGAAAAAGATCATAACTATGAACAATAGGCCCTATTTGTGATGCATTTGTCTCAAATCTTACTAGGATAATGTTCATGGATTCATTATCCAAATACAACAAGGGGCAGAATGATGTCTTAGTTCATAAGAAATACTTTGATAAAATACGGGAGGGGTGAATAATGTGGAAAAATATTATTTTGATTGTTTAAAGGTAAATGGACAAACCTTTTTTGTGACCACAAGCACATTCGACAGTCCAAGGTCTGGGAGGTTGATGAGCTTGAAGTGCTTGCTCTTGACCCACCAGATCCTTGTTGCCTTTGTCTGATGCCTGTAGTTGAAGTTGCTTGAGGATGTCGACAATGGTTGCATGCTTCTCAGCGGACAGGATGATGGTGTTGTTGGCAGCTAAAATATAATCTAATTCAGCAGTCATATGTTCGCGGTGTAGATCCATGTTTGATTTTGCCAGTGAATAATCTATTCTAGTTTTACTTCTTTCAGGGTTTAAATTGTCACCAAGTCAAATCAAAGAATGATATAGAAAGTTTGGCAAATTATTCAGTTATTAGTTATTCCTAGACTAGATAATAATAAGTACTTAACTGGCAATTAAACACTTGCTAGCAGCTTGGCAGAAGGTCATGACAGCACACTAACTGACAAGCATTTGACGTTAATGTCGTCTGCTTATGCTTTTTATAGGCGTCAACACGGTAACCCAACACTGCATTCCAACTTTGCCGCACAAAGTAAGAATTCTAACATCGCGCAACCCGATTCGGAATCGGCGCAGATTCCAACATAGCACGAAACAATTACATACTACAGAACTGCTATTAATAGAATTGTTCTACATCATCAGTACCTGTATGCTTATCTGTATCCCTATAGTCTTTTGATCTATTAAACCTTTTATCATTAGACCTAGACTCTTCGTGGGCCAGTATATAACCATCACCACATACGGCTTTTCTGCCAAGGGTGGATAACTTTCTTTCATTTGAGTAAACTATAATGTTCTCACTAACACAATTCTTAAACTGTTCAATCAAAACAGTTTCACTTAATCTATCAAAATCATCCCTACATTCTGATGCTTTACACCATTTATGAAACCAATTTGATTGTTCTCTACTAAATTCTACATATGTTTGCTTCTCTTGTTTTGTCCAACTCCCAAACTTCATCCTATAAGCTTTGGGTGTTATTTCATAGTCTTGTAACAAAAAAAAAATAAAAAATTCAAAATTCAAAATAACATATTCTATACTCAAGAATAGAAGCATAAATTTTTTGTCCCCTACTACACAAAACCCCTGATAACATTCAAGTCCAACTTTCTGATGACGAGTGGCGACTATATATTCATCAAAATCCTTTTCATTAAAAGGAGGTACAACTCGTCTCTTCATGAAAAATGACTTACCTAAATTTATCAGGATCACTAAAAATAGTCTTACTTAAATTTTTCAAATTATAACCCTCTTTGAACATTGAACTCATGATGCTTTGTTTGAACTTCCCTATCTTTGGCTCTTTTCTTGGCTTCTAATTGCTCACGTTTTAACTCTGTTTCTCTTCTCTCACGATCAGCCTGATCTTTTAATTCTTTTTCTCCTAATATCAATTAATTTCTAAACTTGTGGATCCTCACAAATTTCGTCAAAAAACCGAATGGCATTAAACTCTAAAATGTTTGCTGGCTATTTTATACAAGTAACAAAATATGTTTACTTCACAAACGATGTTGAAATTACAAGCAGAATAAAAATTCAGATCCCAGCCAAGCCACGAATTCTGTTACGTTCATCTATCGTATATGACGTAGATTATGCAAAATCTTCTAATAAAATTTTTTTAACAATAGCAAAAAATTAACAGCAATGTGAAAATAATATTGAACAAACAGAAAATAAAGTTATAATCAAGATTTAACATAAATATTTACACACACACACGGATTTATGTCACTCTGCAATGAGACGGCAAGAGCCTGTGTCCAGCAAAAGGATGTGCAATCTATCAAGCAAGGATAAATATATGAACTGCACATTGGAAGAACTAAGAATTGTAACCCAGGAAGCAATCAGGAGTACAAAAACAGCGGGGGCGCAGACCTACTACACTGATAGTACTATAGATCCTGGTATTCAGACAATAGGAACTGCAGTATATTCCAATAACTTTTCGGCCTGCTGGAGAACATCTAACAATGCCTCCACCATGCAGACAGAGTTTGTTGTGATAAAACAAGCACTAAAACACTCCATTGAAAATGGACCTGTAGTCATTCATACTAACTCAAGATCCTCAATGGAGGCCTTGCAATAGGAAAAGAACAAAGAAATCAAGGCTCTACTAGCTAATATCAAAGCACTCATATATCAGCGCAATTACAGAGGCAAACCTTTGACTCTCAACTGGATTCCCAGTCACATTGGAATACCAGGGAATGAGATAGCCAAAAGCACCAGACACATAGACAGAGTATAGGTACACATGGGTCACGGACCTAGAGTCTCCAAAATTGACAGACACACGCCAGAGAGAAGGCAATATGCATCCACCGACTCGGGCTGGGGTATAAAGAAAATTGGGTGATGAAGGAAAATAATAATGAAAGACCCTGTAAATATTGTGACGTCACACCACAACAGGCCCTCCTGCACTACCTGCTAGCATGTAGCGGAAAAGCATAACTGAGGGATGACTTTCAAGCGAACATCAACTCGTAGCATGCTAGGCAGATTGCAGCCACATTGGTAAAAGCAATTGTCAAAAACATAGAAATCCACAGACAATTACTCTCAAACCTACCTCCACGGAGGTAACAGCCTCTGAAACCCTCATCAAAATCCATCTCTTCCCCTCACCGTAGGGCCCTAAACACAACATCCCCTGTATTTTTCCATAACTTTTTCCGCAGGGACCCTAGGAAGTAAAGGGTTGGACAACCCTACCTGCAAAATTTTTCTACGTTTCAAAGGCCTTGCAACCCCTTCAAACTACCACTATCCGTGACATGATGGCCCCACTACCACCATCATCCTTCCTCTGTTTGTATCTGTCTCTACAACTAAAGGCCTTTCAAATTTCCTTTTGTTTAACAACCAACCTTTATTTTATAGGTTATCTAAGGGCCGAACGAGGGAAAGGCCCGTACCAACAGGAATTGTTGGCTAAAATACAACGAACAAACGAAAGTTGTTACCAAGTAGGACGAGTTGACTTTCCAAACTTTTATAAAGCAAGGTACAGATGGTGTTGTGTAGTTTCAGATATAAAATGTTGACAGGAAGAAATATGGCTCCTGCTTCTAATGATGAATACTGATTCAGTCTTCTTTGTCTTTTTCAAAATACTTTACCGGAGTGTTTAGTAACTAAAGTTCAGAGTCACAGAGGGTGTAGCTAGAGAAGGTCACCAACACAAGGAGTGTTCAGTCAGGTGTCTCTCGTTTCTGCCTCCTCCTAATCTCTAAAATGGGCTGCCAATGTAAGAGGCCGTGTCCAGCACAAGGCTGTACACTCTAAAAAGCAAACAATGATCTTTCTGCCAACTCAAGAACTGTCCTACCCAGCACAAGGGACACCCAGCTCCCTGCCAGTTTGGTGGCAGAAATTTTCAGCGCTGACATACACTATCGACTTTCCAATAAGCTTTTGTAGCGGAACATTCATCTGTTGTTTCTGCTATAGCAAGGAGCACCAGCACTGTCAAGACTTCTGTCATGTGGACAGGAAAAAATACAAGGAATGCACTGCATAATATGATCAAAAGGAAAAATTTGTGATGTTTGCTCTCAAGCTGGCTGCAGAGCTGGGCTTGCAGTTTGATTGGGGCTGTGTTCAGAAAAAGATATGGTGAAGATGCAATGATTGCAATCTGTACCACGACATCGTATATCAACTTGTCACTAGAAGGAATAGGGAGCCTCCGTTGCACAAGAAAGCCTTACCACTGAAGCTCATCATCATTTAGATCCCACACTTCCATACCCCAGGAGTTCTCCAGAAGATACTGAAGACCCTGGGCAGCCCACCTACAGGGCTTAGTTTTAAACCGAATCCAGATATTGACTGCATGAAGGCTGCACCTAATAGATATTATCATGAACGTGGTCATCCTGTTCTTGGTCCCTCTCCTCAACCAGTGAGGATGCCACCTGCCAAGGAGAAAAAAAGTGGAACAACAGTGAAACCACCTACTGCCACCTCCACTGCCACACTAACTACTAGCACCCCACCAACAAAAGAAGAAGTGTCAGCCATTGACCTGGATTCTTCCAAGGACACTCACCCTCCTGCTCTGGCTGAGGCACATCAGCCACACTGCAATTGCACATTCTGCCTAACACAGCTACTAGCTGAAGTCACTGTCACACTCACCTCAACCGTTGGGTGTACTTCAGAACTTGCTAAAGCCACTGCTACACTCACTCCAACTGTTGAGCCTGCTCCAGAATCACGGCCCACCTCTATGGATCCAGAGCACCTGCCAAAATTTAAATTACCAGCTGTGGAAGGTGTACCTTCCTATGCAGCGGTTGCTGCCATTGCAGCCTCGAACCCAGGAATAAAGATCTCTGCCAGAGCAAATCTAAAGGGTGACATGATCATTACACCTAAGGATCAGTATAGCAACAGCCTTTTTCACAGAGAAATCTCCCTGGCCTATATTGATCCTGCTAGGAAATTCAGGAAAGCAGTTGTCTCCAATTATTCTGTCAAGATGCTACTGTCCTTCATAACTGACTGCAATAATGTTGTCCATGCTGAACGCCATTTGGGCAGCCATAAGCTGCCTACCAAGAAAGTAACAGTCACCTTCATTGAGCCAATCCCACCGTCACTGGACCCCGGACTATGGGGAATTTTCCCCATGGAGGACTTAAACATCGACCCATTATGCTTCTTCAACTGCCAACGTTTTCGACACCACAAGAAAAACTGCAAGAGCTTAACGGTCTGTGGAGTCTGCAGCTGCCGGCATCCCACCCAAGAATGCATTGACACCCACAAGAACGGGTTAAAGACCCATCCGAATTGTCCCAATTATGGTGGATCTCACCATGCCTAGAACATGAGGTGTCCAGAGCAAATTAGAAGATTGACAGCATTACGGACCATCCCAACTGCCACTGCTCTAGCTGCCCCCCCACAGCTACCTAAGCCGAAAAGAGATTCACGTTCCAGGCCTCCATGTCAGACTTCCACTGATCCTGACAAGTCACCCCCACTTCTGTCACTGCGGTCATGCTCTTGGAGCTGAGCGACTGCATATCCATGCCTACAGTTATGCTCTAGGGGCTTAGCGACTGTATGTCATTTCTAAGGGCCTGTCTTGGTTGTGTATGCTCTTGGGCGAGTTGATTCTCTTGCATATGTGTATAGTAACTTTGAAAAGTATGATTACTCTGGTCGGAGTAGTACACTTGAGCAAATTGTCGTGAGCCGAGATCTGGCAAGACCCTGACCACACTGGTTGGGTCTTCCACCTTGGGGGCTATGACTGACCGTCTAAGAGCCACATCCGGGAATAATGTCCGGGCAATCTACGAACGCATGAACCTGTCTTTTTATGTTAGGAACAATACTCTAGAGAATTCTGGATCGTTCAAGACTAACATTACGCAATAGCGATGCTCCAGGAACCCACTCTCGAATCATCCAGTTGAACTCACATTTGTCAGGCGACCGGCGCAGAAGTACAGTAGTTATGAGAAGTGTCTAGCACTCCTGTTCCAGAACACAATGATATTTTGAGTTATAAATACATTAACCTAAATAAAAATTAGTAGTTTATTTTTTTATTTTTACATCAACTTATATGAAATAAAACGAATTATTTAATTTTTACATCAATATACAAGAAAAAATAAGCCATTTTCAAAGTTTTGTAATACAATGTACACAAGTTTAACGTAACATATAACACTTAAGAGTATAGAATCATTACAAAATAATAAAGAGCCTTGGCTTACTTTCTGGATCTATTATCAGTCCTAAAAAGGAAGTTAGGAGCGATGCCTCAAATTTTTTTATTGATCTTAGTTTTTCTTGTTGTTTTGGGTATACAAATGGAGACTGTCTTGAGACAATTGCAGTTCTTGAAACATTGTTTTCCAGATCATTTATTAAGGTTTTACAAGAAAACGTCATTTGAAAGGAGTTTTATAATCTTACAGAATTTTCCAGTATTCAAAGCAAAAAAAGAAGGCTCTGACTCGAGGAGAAATGTGATGAAAAAGATTCGTCCTGGAAAAGTCAATTGGGAGGAAAACGTGGATTTTCTTCAAAAGTGTGTCAAACAATAAAGTTGTTAAAGGATCCATATTATGGGTTCGATGATGACGTGGTTATTAATTGGGGTGTGCAGGGGGAATATAGAAGAGGAAGGGAAGAGCCTTTTAGGATACAGATGTTGATCACTAAACCATCATTCTTAAGATTATTTGAGAGAGAGAGAGAGAGAGAGAGAGAGAGAGAGAGAGAGAGAGAGAGAGAGAGAGTTCTTCTGCCAAATGATATTTCAACTTTGTAACTAAGAACATTACTACTTCCATAAAACCAAAATACTTGATGTCATTGTTGTGAATTACTTTGAGCCTTTTATTGTGAAATTTATTTCATGAGACTCGTTTCAATTTCCTGTGTGATGGACGTTCTTATACTTTATGAAACCCTTTGGATGGGAGGATGCAAGTTGCACGATTAGACTGGTGCCTTTGAAAGTCTTTGCTTCTGACTCTTATTGACTAGTTGGGGTTTGATGATCGAGAGAAGTAAGGAAGGAAGGGAGAAATGAAGGAAGCAAGCAAGGAAGCAAGGGAGGGAGGAAGGAAGGAAGGAAGGAAGGGGAGAACATTCAGAGACATAATCAGCTGTTTTATGACTGACACTCAGAGTATTAAATAGAAATAATAAAAAATTGGTACTTGGGTAGATTCACATTTTCCCCTCCAAGTTAAAATAATAGAGACAAAGTTTTTTTGTTAGGAGCTTTTTATACTTATGTTACATCTAATCAAATTTTCTTTTTTGTGTTGTTTATTTCCAGGTTTGTTTGGTCCTTGTTCCTCTGCAATATGAAAAAAAAACAATCGATTTACCCATTTGTAAATATATATTCAAAAAAATTTTCTCATAAGGAGATTTTCCTTTGCAATTGTAGTGTTTCTTAAGGGGTGGTGCTAAATTCGCTGAGATCCAAAACCAAACTCGGGATCCATCATTGGAAATTTCCTCATTAGGGTTTTACGAATGGTATTCCTGTTGGGGTAGACCCATCTGCTTCCTGTAGGCCATATCCAGTAACATTTTACGATTGTTTTGGTTTGTTATATCTTAGTATGTGATAAGATGATATAAGGTCTTCTAAAAGTTCATTTTATAATTGTGGAAAAGTTGGAGTTCTGTTCCTGAGCAGTTTGTATGGCTCGAGAGTTAAATGATCTTCAAAAACCTTTACTGTGAATCTGTTCTATCTTCATGATTTACCAATGTCTATTTCAGTATAGAAGACCATTATTTTCCTAGTTATATTCGGAAAACTTACTATTGAAGTAATATATTTTGATGTGATAATTCAAATCATTACTCCATATTTCTAAAGGAAGAGACAAGGATGCAAGAAAGGACAGAAGCAATGTCGAATTCAAAGAATGGGCAAATGGAAAATATGGAAATAAACGGAAGAGGAGAATAGAGCTTGTGGCATAGAATCATTGGTGTTGCATGCTGTATACAAAGAGAGAACCACCATTAACTACTTCCAAGAAGTCGAAACCTTTGGAGCTGTCTGTATCAGTTAACCATTACGTGTTTTCGTTTTATCTGCGAGGTCATTTGAGCACAACTAGAGCAGTTTCCTATAGAGCTAATTATTCCAATAGTATAGATATATTCATTAACAAAATATAATTTCACTGGATACAAAAATTACCAGAAAATTTATGAAATATATCATTTAATCAACCATTATGTAAACAGATAAATAATGTATGAAAAAGATGAAAGAAATGCCTCCAAATGTTTGTTGACAAAATGGTATTTGTTGTGGAGCCGATCAACGAAGAAGTTACCATAACCGAAGCTTATTATAGATCTTGATGATAACAAAAACTATGTCGAACGTTGTCACCAAAGTTAACTTGATGAAACTCATAATTATTGTAAGTAAACGTTCAGTGTATTATCAGTTACTTAAAAACAAAATGGATTTTATAGGAATGTGTAGAGGTCAGAAATTAAAGTAAGTTTTGGTCGTGACCTTCATCCTAAAATCCATCGCTTTCCCATCGGTAATAACTTGACTCTCTCTCTCTCTCTCTCTCTCTCTCTCTCTCTCTCTCTCTCTCTCTCTCTTTCCCATCAACAAAGACTTGTATTACTGGAGATTATAAGTATGCTCGTATTATGTAGATCTAAAGTATCTCTGAAACTTTCGTATGCTGTATAGGCTCGACCTATTCCTATCTATCCTCAAAACCTGTAACCTAAATTGCTTTGGCCTAAATTACCTAGGTCTTCCACATCTTCCCCCTTATTATTATTATTATTATTATTATTATTATTATTATTACTTGCTAAGCTACAACCCTATTTAGGAAAGCAGGATGCTATAAGCCCAGGGGCCCCAAAAGGGAAAATAGCACTGTGAGGAAAGGAAACGGAAAAATTAAATATCTCGAGAACAGTAACATTAAAATAAATATTTCCTATATAAACTATAAAGACTTTAACAAAACATAGCTAAAGAGTCTCCTCTACCATTACCAAAAGGAAAGTGACCATTGAACAATTACAATGCATTAGTTAACCCCTTGGGTGAAGAAGAATTGTTTGGTAATCTCAGTGTTGTCAGGTGTATGAGTATAAAGGAGTATCTGCAATGAATAGGCCAGACTATTCCGTGTATGTGTATGCAAAAGGAAAGTGGGCCATAACCAGAGAGAATGATCTAATAAAGTACTGTCTGGCCTGTCAAAGGATCCCCATAACTCTCCAGCGGTAGTATCTCAATGAATGGCTAGTGCCCTGGCCAACCTACTACCTATATTAACTTTGTTGGTTCCATTATTTAGGGAATATTAACTAAAAAAAAATTTCTTTACAGAACAACAAAGCATTTCTGGGAAAAGTTGCATGGATGACAGTCGATTGGTAAGTACAAGATTGCTTAAACCAGAATTCCTAAACAGTACAATTAATGTGGGTTAAAACCATATACATACACATATATATACCCAATCTTCGATTGTATTATTTAATGACGAGCTGATGCTGGTACATCTTTTTGGGCTCAAGCCATGTCGTCCTGATGGACGTTCCTTAAAGGCAGCTTCCTAGGGTATATTACAACTACGGCGATATTCCCAGAGAATTTACCTTAAGGTACCCAGAATTCTAACTCCTGGAGCGAGTATCCCTAAAAAAGACCTTAGGGATATCGTAAATATCAGCGGACGTATTCTTGACACGCCTCATAGCAATCTATACCCCGAATAGAGTTAACACTTCGTAGGGGTCAAATGGCAAGAAAACGAAAACGATAAGAAAGGGGGGAGCTGTTCGTAAGGCATCTCTCCTCCCCGTTTCGTAAGCGTGCCCTGCGCCGCTCACGGCGCTATCTGCATTCCTTTTTGCGTAGCTATACGACTCGGTGTTTTTCCCTGTGTTACTACCAAAATCTTGGATTTACTCGCTTATTATGCTTTCTCCAACTTCTTCTGCCTCGGATAAGTTGAGTACTATTTCTTTTATGTATAAATGTAGGCTCTTGTTTAAAATTAAAGTAATTAAAAGAGTTATCTTTGATACAAGAGCTGTTGCCTGCTGGAGGCGTCATGGACGCTGTCGCTCGCTAGAATAGGATTTATTTGTTAGCAAGAGCGACGTTCCCAGCCCCTTGCGCTTTAATAATTAGCTGCTTAGCTTAATTAGGAATTCTGTTATGATGCGATAGTAGTGTGCCTGGCGAAAGTTTTGCCTAGGCTGACCAACACTAGTCTTCGTAGCCTAGTTGTTGGCCCTTGTACTTCCTGTATGATAATTAGTCTTCCAAGTGTGATTTTATATTGCTTAAAGCTTTAGGCAACGTTATACATATAAGCTCTTTTTCGAGTATTTTCCAAGATAGTATTGGAGTGAGTTTCGGTGATTTAGGTAATCGATTCTCTTAGTGCCTAGGCTAGGTTGTCTTAGGTCATTATAATATTATCTGTTTCCCCGTTTGCTCCCTTCTCTTTGGGGAAGGGGCAAACCCTTTCCCTCTGTTTAAGCCTTAGGCTTAACTCTAGTGGTTTGTTTGAATTAAATTTCAAATATAACTATGCTGGAGTAGTACTGTACCTTCCTGCTCCAACTGACTTGGTTCAGAGGGGGACAGTACAGCAGTGTATTAGTCTGAGTCCGTGTTGGTCTAGCGTGGGGCAGAGTCTCCCTTGCTGACTGACACGGGCATAGGAGGTTTACCCTCCTTGGATCACCTTGTTGGGTTCCTGTAGTTAATCCCTTCGCTCGGTGACCCCTCAGACTTGTCCTCTTTGCCGTTCCGGATTCGGGATATGTTCCCTTTCCGGAATAGCAATTCCTTCCTTGCCTTGGTTTTAGGGAGGCAGCCAGTAGTGCCGGCCTCCCTCCCGGGTTTTCTCTGGCTGAGATGAGCTTTCTTAGTTGGGAATGATCCTTAACCAAGGCAAGGTTGGACAGGACCCTCTGTCCTTCCCTTCTATTTTTCCGTTTCCTTTGTGTCAGTCGTCCGCATCCGTACCTAGCCTAGGTTAGGATGGGGAACTGACGTGGTCCCCTGTCGGCCGGCAGAGTGTGCCGACCGGCAGAGACCCTTTCTTTTGAGTGCTGCCCGGTCCTTTCTTGGTCCCTCAACCGCTGCCGTCTGTAGATTCAGTAAGCAGTGGTTAGGAAGCCTGACTTAGTGTCTCCCCTTCCTCTCGGCACTCTTTCGGGTGCCGGGCGCAGAGGTTCATAGCCTCTTAGCCCGGCACTCATTCTGTTGTCTTCTTATGTGTTGTCCTTGCCGTCTGCCAGCCTGGGGTCCGGCCGTCGGTGGGGGGGGTGTTCTCCAGTTCTCTTGCTGTCGGTCGGCGGTGGTTATATGCCTTTGCCGGCCGGTCTCTTGCTCATCTGCCGGCCACTATGAGTGGCGGCCGGCAGCCGAGCGCTACCTGGTGTGGATGCTAGCCGGCGGGGTTTGCTTACCGCTGCCAGCCGGCCTGCTACACTGCTCGGTTAGCCGGCCACTGAGAGTGATGGCCGGCAACACGGTGCTACCCGGGTGGCTACGGACCGGCAACCACTGCCGGCCGGTTCAGGCATGGGAACTGGAGTTCTCCCCAATAGGGGTGATCTGAAGTTGTATACTTGAGACCTACCTCATGTACTGTATCAGTTCTTTCTTGGGTGGTGTATTCTACCAAGGGAGACCATGATATAGTAGGTTACAACACTGTTTTTCTAACTTACTTGTGTTGCTTTGTGCAATCACTTGGTGTCGCCTTACAAGGATAAAAAGAAAATTCTTTTCATCTCTGGCCAGAATGGTAAAATCTTACCTTAGGTGTGAGCTACACCTAATTTCCCTCGGGAAATATGATCTCTGGTTATTCTAGTAAAGACTAACTACGTGATTTTATGGCTGGTGGGCTTCCACAGGTGATTGTGTGGGTTTCACAAGTAGGTGTCTTTCCCTTATTCTTTGTGAATGCTCATATTTACATGTGAATTGAAATTCACTTGATATTCATGGAAATTTTCTTCTTTTACAGGAAGAGCATCCGAAATGTGATAGTGTCTTCTGCAATGTCTGCAGCAAGAACTTTTGCGGACATGTCTCGTGTAGGAGGCACGCGGCTTGCGCAGCCTCCAATGATGATCATCGCTACTGGAATCCGCAGGTATGTGCAGTATGTACTAACCTGCTATCAGAGGCTTTTGAATCCCCTAGGTCGGCGGAGTCAAGGGATGCAGCGAGGGAGAAGCTCCGTTTATGTGTAAGGGGTTTCCAGAAGAGCACCACTGGACCTTATCTTCCTAATGAGAAGATGAGGGCATACCTTTTTCCCAAGGCTTCTACTGACGCTGTTGTTCCCCAGCCTCGGCCGGAGATCCCTCTCGTCCAGATCCCAGTGGAGGAGGATGTTGCGGATGCCATGCAGGACATCCAGCTGGATGACAAGATGTCTGACTTGTCCGACCGTGCGGAACAGGACCTCCTCGCAGAGGGTGAGGAGGAGGATCAAGATCCGATTGCCGTGGAGGAAGAGGTTCCCGTACCTTCAGACGTTCCGGTTCAGGCCCCTGAACCTATCCCCTCTACTTCGTCCGCTCTTCCAGCAGAGCTGGGACAGGCTCTCTCTTCCATCGTTGGTATGATACAACAGATGCAGAGGGAGAATAATCAGAAGGCCGCTGCAATGGAGCTCCAGATGCAGAAGATCACAGCATCACGTGGACCTCCAAAGAAGCTCAACGTGAAGGACCTTCCTCTGTGCTCGGATGCCAACCCGTGGAGATATGCCGAGCACATGCCGATGACGGTCGGGAAGATCGTCATGTCGGAGAAACTGGGCTCAGTTCCCCTTGAGGAGGTGGAATTCTGGCCCAGTAGAGGGGCCTAGCCGGACTGTTATGTCCGTCTGAAGAAGGAGCCGGCCTCGAAGGAGGAGACGGAACCGAAGGAGGTGATCATCCTGGATCACTCCAAGGCTCAAGCTGCCTTAACATCTGCATTGAAGGAGAGGGGGTTCTCAAACTCTAAAGTTGCTGCTTTGAGTAAGAAGCACCCCTCCTTCGTATCCTCCCCGGCTAGGGCCTTCCCCTTTATGCAGAAAGGGTTCGCGGCCGTTTTGAAGGCGGTTGAAGCTGGCAAACCATGTCCATCTCTGGAGGAATGCAAGCCACTGTCGTTGGCCTTGCCGTTGGATAACAAGGACTGGAAGGAGGTACACCTCACCTTCTCGGTTGGGAAGTTGGACGCCGATATTGCAGGTCAGCAGTTCGGCGAAAACCTTCCCAAGTTGTCGGAATTCCTCCTACGGAGGGAATTGGACACAAAGGAGCGTCTGGCAGCCTCGATGTCTCTCCAGACTAACATGGAGACAATGGCTAGCGACCCCAAGATGCCTGAGATGTTCATGGTAATGGCCAAGATCCATCTGGCCACGGTGACTAAGGACCTCTATTGCTTTGTCAAAGCGAGGAGGGCCTGTAGGGAGTTTGTTTTCGCCTCGGCCACAGTGAGGCATGAACCCAAGAGACTCATTTCATCTAGCATCTGGGGTAAAGATCTCTTTCCCAATGAAGTGGTCAAGGAGGTGGTGGACAAGGCAGCCACTGAGAACCGTAATCTTCTCCTTAAGTGGGGCCTGTCCCTTAAGAGGAAGTCTTCCCCTGATGAGGGCCCTCAGCCGAAAGGAAAGGCGAAGAAATCGAGGTTTTCTTCCAGTCCAGCCAAGCCTTTCAGACCACAACGACAGCAGCAGCAGCAGCCAGCTTTGCCTCCGGTACCACAACTGGTAGCCCAGACCCCGACCACCTTCCAATGGGTACCCCAAGCCGTGTCATCAGCATCCCCGGCATTCAATCTAGTGTTCGAAGGGCAATCGACCCCGTTTCGAGCAAAGCCCAGAGGTGCAGCCAGAGGTTCGGCGAGACGCCCCTCTAGGGTAAGAGGATTCAGAGGTGGTCGAGGCCAGGGAGGCAAGACTGCAGGGCAGTCAAAGTGAAGTGTCGCCGGTAGGTGGGAGACTACAGTATTTCCGGGATCGCTGGACCTTCGATCCCTGGGCCCACAGCCTGCTCAAAAATGGACTGGGTTGGAGTTGGTACAGTACTCCGCCCCTGTGCCCTCAATTTTTCCAACACTCCACCCCCGTTTTGGAGGAGTACATTCAAGAACTGTTGGAGAAAAAGGTGATCCGGAGGGTAAAGTCCATCAAGTTTCAAGGGAGGCTGTTTTGTGTTCCCAAGAAAGACTCGGGGAAACTCAGAGTCATTCTGGACTTGTCACCACTCAACAAGTTCATAGTGAACCACAAGTTCAAGATGTTAACGTTACAACACATAAGGGCCTTACTGCCCAAGAGGGCATATACCGTCTCCATCGATTTGTCAGACGCATATTGGCACGTTCCAATAAGTCGCCGTCTCTCTCCCTACCTAGGATTCAAGCTACAACAAAAACTTTATGCTTTCAGAGCGATGCCTTTCGGGCTAAACATAGCTCCAAGGATCTTTACGAAGCTTGCGAGCGCAGCGCTCAAACAGTTACGCCTAAAAGGGTTCCAGGTAGTAGCCTACCTGGACGATTGGTTGGTGTGGGCAGCATCCAGAGCGGAATGCTTGCAGGCTTCCCTACAGGTGATTCAGTTCCTGGAATATCTAGGTTTCATGATCAACAGAAAGAAGTCTCGTCTTTCTCCAGCTCAGAGGTTCCAGTGGTTGGGAATTCACTGGGATCTAGTGTCACACCGTTTTTCCATTCCGATGTCGAAAAGGAAGGAAATAGCGGGGTCTGTCAGGAGACTTCTAGGTTCCGAGAGGATATCAAGACGCGAACAAGAGAGGGTTTTGGGCTCTCTTCAGTTCGCATCAGTAACAGACCCAGTGCTAAGAGCACAGCTAAAAGATGCAGTGGGAGTTTGGAGAACCTTTGCATCAAAAGAGCGAAGGGACTTGAAGAGACCGGTCCCACTTCGGCTACGTTCTCTTCTCAGACCGTGGTCTCAAGCCAGTCGTCTAAAGAGGTCAGTACCTCTTCAGCCACCCCCCCCCCCCCCGTCAGTGACAATCCACACAGACGCCTCAAAGGTAGGGTGGGGAGGTCACTCCCATCGGAAAAAAGTGCAAGGGACCTGGTCCAAGCTATTTGGGACTTTTCACATAAACTTTCTAGAAGCTATGGCAGTGCTTCTTGCCCTGAAGAAAGTATCTCCACGTCACTCGATCCATGTAAGGTTGGTACTGGACAGCGAGGTGGTAGTGAAATGTCTGAATCGGCGGGGATCGAGATCCCCACCTCTCAACCAGGTAATGTTAGCCATATTTCGACTGGCGGAGAAGAAGAAGTGGCACCTGTCAGCAGTTCACCTTCAAGGAGTCCGGAATGTGACCGCGGACGCTGTATCCAGGGTTACATCGATAGAGTCGGAATGGTCCCTAGACGCAGGATCATTCTCCTTCATCTCGAGACAAGTCCCAGAACTGCAGATAGACCTCTTCGCGACGAAGGACAACAAGAAGCTGCCGAGATATGTGTCCCCATACGAGGACCCCTTGGCGGAAGCAGTAGATGCGATGTCCCTCGATTGGAACAGATGGTCCAGGATCTACCTGTTTCCCCCTCACAATCTGATGTTGAGGGTCCTCAACAAACTGAGATCCTTCAAGGGAGTAGCAGCAATAGTGGCCCACAAGTGGCCGAACAGTGTATGGTTCCCTCTAGCTCTGGAACTACGACTAGAGTTTCTACCACTCCCGGACCCAGTTCTGTCCCAGCAAGTCCAGAAGTCGACTGTGTACGCTTCATTACAGAAAACCCGGACCCTGCAGCTCATGATTTTCTCTCCCTAGCGGTGAAGAAACGGTTCGGAATCTCGAAAGATAGCATCGACTTCCTGGAAGAATATAAGTGTAAGTCTACTAGAAGGCAGTACGAATCAGCATGGAAGAAATGGGTAGCCTTTGTCAAAGACAAGAATCCGCACGAGATCTCTACGGAGTTCTGCCTATCCTTCTTCATCCACCTCCATGGACAGGGGCTGGCGGCTAACACGATTTCTACATGTAAGTCAGCTCTGACAAGACCCATTCTATATGCCTTCCAGGTAGACCTCGCTAACGAGATGTTTAACAAGATCCCGAAGGCCTGTGCTAGGCTTAGACCTTCAGCTCCTCCAAAGCCTATTTCATGGTCTTTAGACAAAGTCCTTCATTTTGCCTCATTACTGGATAATGAGGAGTGTGCACTGAAGGACCTGACTCAAAAAGTGATCTTCCTTTTTACCCTTGCTTCTGGGGCCAGAGTTAGTGAGATTGTAGCCCTCTCGAGAGAGGAGGGCCGGGTTCAGTTCCTGGATGGGGGAGAACTGAACCTGTTTCCGGACCCTACGTTTCTCGCTAAGAACGAGTTGCCCACCAACAGGTGGGGTCCCTGGAGAATCTGCCCTCTGAAAGAAGATGCATCTCTATGTCCCGTAGAATGCCTAAAGGTCTATCTTCGTAGAACTTCAGACTTCCATGGGGGCCAACTATTCAGAGGAGAAACATCGGGCTCGAATTTATCTTTAAATCAACTTAGGGCGAAAATTACATATTTTATTCGCAGAGCGGATCCTGACAGTTCACCCGCAGGTCATGATCCTAGGAAAGTTGCTTCATCCTTAAACTTCTTTAACTTTATGGATTTTGAACACCTTCGTTCATACACTGGCTGGAAGTCTTCCAGGGTATTCTTTCGCCACTATGCTAAGCAAGTGGAGCAGCTAAAGAGGTCTGTGGTAGCAGTTGTTTGCGTCGTTAACCCTGCTGTTTAACTCTGCGAGGAACAGTGGAATTATTTGGGACTTTGATTCTTGGGTGAGTGTATAGTTATATGCGTTGCTATAACTAGTAGTGAAGGCTCTGGGAGCCCACAGTGACTGTTCCAGCGTTATGGTGATTGTAGCACAAGTACAGACAGGTGTGCCGAGCGTTTCTGACGCTAATGTCAGTGGATAGTAACATGGACGTTTAACTTTGATACCTTGGTATGTGACAAGTGACCTGATTGTTTTCTTTCAGATAACCATACATCCATGCACTACGGTACTTGTGTAAATTGTTGGTCATCCACCTATCATATGTATATATTTGTGGTAACCATGTCTATTTATTGTTATTCAATAAACTTGTTCTCGGGAACCTTGCGTCTCCTTCACCTATATTGATTTCATTTTAATTATTGAGCATTTAGCCTATGAATATTAATCGGGGATATCTATAATAGCCTATTCCTTAATGCAAGCCTTGTTGCACTGGTTTATACTTTCCTTAGCATAAAGGGCTCCACCCCTCTCTGAGGACGGTGGCGGCAGCAAGTTTAATCCTACGCAGATATAACCTTTTTGTCTATTTCTACTTCGACCAGGGTGCTGGTCGGGGGTTTTTCCCTTGGATGCTATAGTTCCGTAAGGACTATGCTTTACTTCATATAGAGTGAGACCACTATATTGTACTGGCTTGCGAGGGATTCATACATAGGTATATGTACTCTTCGTTCGTTTCTAGAGTCTAGTAGGACTCCTCCCTGTAGGGGGCAGGAAGCGCTTTCATGGCTTATGATTAGTGAAAAGATGTATAACGGTAACATCTTAGGTCTTTCAGTCGAGTTGACTAAGAAACATTCCTGAGGAGTACGGCACGTATTGAGAATCCACAGATACAGTAATGCTCTGGTATACTTCCATCAGGACGACATGGCTTGAGACCAAAAAACGGATTTTGAGCGAAGCGAAAAATCTATTTTTGGGTAAGATGGCCATGTCGTCCTGATGGACCCGCCCTGTCCCTTTTCAAAAAAAAAAAAAAAAAAAAGAGAAAAGGGCTGTAGGACCCCTCCCTACATACAGTATCTGTAGCACCTCGTGTATCGCTACAAGGAATACAGATGGCGCCGTGAGCGGCGCAGGGCACGCTTACGAAACGGGGAGGAGAGATGCCTTACGAACAGCTCCCCCCTTTCTTATCGTTTTCGTTTTCTTGCCATTTGACCCCTACGAAGTGTTAACTCTATTCGGGGTATAGATTGCTATGAGGCGTGTCAAGAATACGTCCGCTGATATTTACGATATCCCTAAGGTCTTTTTTAGGGATACTCGCTCCAGGAGTTAGAATTCTGGGTACCTTAAGGTAAATTCTCTGGGAATATCGCCGTAGTTGTAATATACCCTAGGAAGCTGCCTTTAAGGAACTTCCATCAGGACGACATGGCCATCTAACCCAAAAATAGATTTTTCGCTTCGCTCAAAATCCGTTTATTGAGGGTGGGCTTTTTTGTGTTAACAAACATTTCTTTGATAGAACAAATTAGCGCCTATGCTAACCCGTGTCTGCCAATCTTCAAACCTTCTAGATTCCATCCAAATATATAGATGTTTCAATAGGAATTTAGATTTGGGTGCATCTTGCTTTAATCTGTTTAGTAACATCCTTAATTTGAATGGCGAGTCATGATACAACGCTAAATTTTGATGATTTGAAGCATAAACCAGTGAATGTTTACAGCAGATGTGAGGACAGAATAAACTTAACTTCTCACCTGCAAAAACTTCTGCAGCAAATATGCTTTATCCTAAAATTAATTGCATGCTAAGGTAGGTTGGTATATATTTACCAATGCACCGCTCGGTGTTACCATGATATTTGCAGCTCAAAGTTACTGGTTCAGGTTAATCAAGGTTAGGGTTTCTGTGGATTATTGTAGTTTTGTAACTTTGCCATATCATAACCGTATATGTATGGTCGTTTCGTAAACGATCAGAACTAGCGAATGAGTTTGACTGTAGTCATTTCGTATCTAAGAATTTGGTCATTTCTTAACTGTTTTTTGGTTGTTTCTTAACCTATACAGATAAGTAATATTTTTTTCCATTTTGTTCTATTGTTCTTTGTTTGTAAACTGCATTGAGATACTCAATTAGTATATGTAAATATTCATCAAAGTATATTTCTCTGTTTTATCAGCTAGACGCAAATATTTCCTCTGTATAATGCAGTTGTGTAACATTCATAGGCCTCATATCACTTATAAGAACATTTGAATTTAAGTAATTATACCAACAATATCACATATTTTTTAATTGTTTTCATTACTTTTTCACGTCTAAAATAGTTAGTTCAAAACTAAATATAATTACGGTTTACTTAAGAAGAGAAAACATTGCAATTGTATTTTATCACATCTTTATTATATACATACACACATACATACATACATACATACATACATACAGGTAGAAATAAGACCTTATTATAGTGTCTGCAGAGTGAGTATAGTTAAAAAAAATAACAACAGTAAAATGAAAGAGCCAATTCACCGTGCAGCATGTCTTGTGAATCCATCTTTCACATAGATCACATAAGATGGCCTGCTGTTTAGGGAATACAATTTGGTTTCACACAACACAAACCTTCATGATTTTTATTGTAACATTATAACAATTTGACACATTGGAAATAAGGAAACCTCGCAACAGTTACGTTTAGTTTTCGTTATCAAAACTGGGATTGTAGGAATAAGGTTTACTCAAGCTAATGATTGTTTCGAATGCCGGCTGATTTGGACCGTGGCCTATTCGGACCGTGGCTGATTTGGATCAGATTCGAACCTTACTCCTGGCTGATTCGGACCATATATTTAGGCTGATTCGGATAATTAGTAAGGCTCATTCACACCATTTGCTAGGCTGTTTTGAATGATTCGAGCACTAACACAAAGTTACCTTTGACATGAAGAGGCTTATAACCAAGGCTTCCACTTTAGGAATTATTACCGTAAACTAGGGTAATTAGGATCTCTTTAGGGTGGAGTTTGGGGTGATGCCATTATTAGGGTAATTTTATGGTAATCAAGCCAAATTATACTTCGTTCAATATGGATATACATTAAGTTTATTTCCTCATGCTGGATAATTAACAAAATCTTAACGATTAACAAAAACAAAGAATTACGCATTATACTTTATTTTAGGGCTGGTCACATACAGCAGGGGAACCCTACTTTAGGACCTTCACAGTCATAGTATTGCTCGTTTATTGTCAAATCCACACTATCGAAGTACTTAGAAAACAAGAAAGTCTTAGTTTTCTCTAGAAAGCCTTAATAATATCTTTAGTCTTTCAGGTGTCTGGTGGGAACTTATTGTACAGTCTCAGGGGTGCACATCTAAAGGCTCTGGAGCCTACAGTAGAGACATATCTGTGTTCCAATAATTTGAAACAATCTCTAACTAGTTTCGTTTCAACATGATTTGTTGGCTACAAAATATGTACCAATTCTCTTAGATACTTATGAAGTCCGGTTATGATAACTGGATGGATAATATTGTACATGTTTTGAACTCAATTCTGACTGTGATACGCAGCAATTGTAAATCATTTTGTATAGGTGTGATCCTTTCTAGGGGTGGGACACCTTTTATCAGTGTGGTTTCCCTGTTTATTTTTTTTTTTTGTAACCTAATTAGACAAGTATTTTAGAAAAAAAATATTGGGAGAGAATTGTTTGGAATATTGAGAAAGAGGCTCTTTTCTGTAATAATAGATGAAACAACAGATCGTATTACTACATAACACCTATGTATATTGGTACAACATTTAAGCTAGAAAACTAATTTGTGGATTTAGTTGAACCTCAGGATGATTCGGTTACCGATCTGTTTAATGCAATGAAATAAAATTTCACATCCAAAGGCTTCTCACTGGGGAACATAGTTGTGTTAATGAAGGAGTAAAGCATGAGTTGCTTTGGGTTGTGTTGGGTTATTTTTCCTCATCCACGAAGGCAAAGTTTCTTAACCCTGATAACTTTTGCATTAATTTTACATTAAATGTACGTTCAGTAACAGTTGCTTATTAAAGGTCCGAGTCAACCAACCATGAAGGTCCAAATCAGCCTTAATAGAGGTCCGAAAGAGCCAAAGAAGATCTGAATCAGCCTGGTCCGAATAAGCCACGGTCCAAATAAGCCGTACCACGATTGTTTCTATGCTAACCAATGTTTATTATCATACCTTAACCATAGTCAAATCTTAAAAAAAGTATTTGTTATTTGAATATTGATAATTGCTTTTCAAGTTCCCTAATTACTGTACTATTTTTTTCCCTCTATTGATAATAACTTGCTCTGTTGTTTGCTATAACTTGCAAACACAAACTTTTTTAATAATTAGCTAATTAAACTCCTCATCATTGACAATAGTCGTGTTCTGTATGTTAATGTTGTAAATAATATGTTATGAAATAACTCATCGTAACCTCACCATATCATAACCGTATATGTTTGGTAATTTCGTAACCAATCAGATCTAGGGAATAAGTTATATCGTAACAACAATGCAGTTCACCTCACTACTACCGATATTACCACCAACAACAAAGAACAGTAGAACAAATCAATTAAAAAAGCCACATATCTATAGATTTTGAAACGACCAAAAAAGTGATTATGAAATGACCAAATTCTCTTTTCTGAAAAGGCATTTTTCAATATTAAACTTACCCGATAATCATGTAGCTGTCAACTCCGTTGCCCGACAGAATTCTACGGGAGGGATACGCCAGCTATCACTATACTAGAAGGGGGTGTACTCACCAGCGCCACCTGTGGCCAGGTACTGCAGTACTTCTTGTTGACACCACCTCACTTTTTCCTCTGTCGTGCTTCCGGCAAGACATTCTGGGATACGCTTATGATCTTGGAGTATTGTTCACGGCTTTTGGTGAAGTATTTCTCTCAGATTTCGGCTGTCGCTATACTGGAAAACTTCTATATTAGCTTAGATAGCTTTTATTTAGTTCTGATTAATGGTAACGATCTTTTTGCTTGATTTGGAATCCCCCTTGGCTAACTCTTTGATTCAAGATGTCTGACATTTCACAAGCCCCACCCCATAGACGATGTAGGTCTTGTAATAGGCGTATTCCGAAGGCCTCGGTAGATCCTCACACCGCTTGTTCTGACTGTAGGGAAAGACCCTGTCAGTTGGAAGATCGATGTGAGGAATGCGCCGGACTTTCGGAACTTGAATTTGTCCGATTCTTGAAATATTCAACCAAGTTAGAGAGAGAGAGAGTTAGGAGGAGTTCTTCTCGCTCTTCACTTTTTTCCTCACCTCATGATCCCCTACCTTTTCCTCCCCCTGTAGTGGCTACCCCCCGAACCTACTATTTGCCCTCAACCTGATATGTCTGTTGTTTTGCGTGCCATTCAGGCTTTAGGTGACAAAGTGGAATCGGTGGTTAGTGATCATAAGTCTCTTATGGCCGAAGTCAAGGAACTTAAGGTCAAAAGTGCAGTGGGAGGTAATAGTGCCAGTGCTGTGACAAGTGCTAGTGTCAGTGCAGTGCCAAGTGCTAGTGTCAGTGTCAGTGTGGTGCGTGAGGGTACTTCTGTGCGTGCCAGTCGTCCTCCCAGTCCGGGACCTCTTGCAAGCTCCCAAGCCCAGGGGAGAAACAATGTCGAAGGGCAAAAGGGTTCGGCAGGCCTTGATCGGCGCACAGAAGTATCCTCGGTGGTTGCGGGCGTGTCTTACAGAGACCGTCACTCCCACCCGCAGACGATTGAGCCCGTCTTTTACTCGTCTGCTGAAGAATTGTCAGGGAGAAAACGCTGGACTCAGGTCTCAAGACCTCTCAAACGCAAAGTCCAGACCTCAAGAGCTCTACAAGCTGGCTGCAGTCATTGGATTAGCTCTGACTCTCCGCAGTCATCAGGTGACTGCACACCTCCTAAGAGGGGTAAGGTGCTGCCGCAACAGACCTCATCTTCTGTTAAGGCTTCGCCTCAGCAGACCTTAGTGTCTGCCGACCCCAAGTTGACTTTACTGCAGTCCATGCAGTCACAGCTTGCGGTCTTAATGCGTGAGTGTCAGGCTGAGAAGGTTACACCTCCTCCTGCGATCGCTCCGCCTAACCGCAGTCCAGTCTGCCAGGCGTACGATGTTGAGGCTCCTCAGGATACCTTACCGCGTACTGAGTTGCCAGTTTCCAGCGGTGTGCAGCAACCTCCGCCTTCCTTAAGGCAACCTCAGCAATGGGAACAGGAAGCTTATGCCTTACTTCCTCCGCTTCCGCTTGCGGTTCCACCAGTGAGGCAACACTCTCTTGAGGTACGACAACCTCTTCCATCCATGAGGCAGACACCTCAGCTCTCGCTGCAGCGACCTCAACCCTCCTCAAGGCGAGAGCCTCAACACTTTAGCCTTGCGCCTCAGGAACCTCAACTCGCGAGACAAGAACTGCGTTCTGCGCAGCCGCTACCTCAACTCTCGCAGCTCACACCTCAGGAACCTCAACTCGTTCCTCAGGAACCTGCTACTGCGCATCCGCAACCCTTACAGCAAGCGCAACTCTTGAGTCAAGACACTCAGGCCAGGAGTCAGCCTCCTCAACCCATGCGCCTACCTTCCGCTACTCTTTTTGACCAGCCTTTGCAGCCTGAACCTCAGGTTTTAACTCATCAACAGAGACTTGAGGATGAAACCACAAGCGTTTTTGCACCCGCTTGTTCAGATTCTGCTGTTCAGCATACCACTGTTCCATTACCTCTCACTTCGCTACACTCTGGTGATGAGGTTTCTGATGAGGAAGCTGCGCACCTGGATCCCTCATCAGACGTGGAAGAACCCAAGTCTTCTCCTCCACCTATTGACTTTCGTAAGGTCCTGGCTCTTTTCAGAGAGGTATACCCGGACCATTTTGTCTCTGCTACCCCCCGCTCTCCGCCATCTGAGTTTTCGCTGGGCATGCAGCCTGTCAAGTCAACATATACTAAGCTCGTCTTTGCAAGGTCCTCTAAGAGAGCTTTAAGAATTTTAGGGGAGTGGTTGCAGTCTAAGCAGCAACTAGGGAAGACTTCCTTTATGTTCCCACCGACTAAAGCGGGCGTATGGTATGCCACAGGAGAGGAACCAGGCTTGGGAGTACCTGCCTCTGCCCAGGCTGACTTCTCAAGTTTGGTCGACTCTCCTCGTAGAACAGCAATGAGGCGCTCTAAGGTTTGCTGGACCTTCTCCGATCTAGACCACTTCCTAAAGGGTGTATTTCGTGCCTTTGAGATGTTCAATTTTCTAGACTGGTGCCTGGGGGCCCTTAGCAAGAAGACCTCCCCTGCGGACAAAGACTCGGCCATGCTTTTAATGTCCTGCATGGATAAAGCTATTAGGGATGGATCTGGCGAGCTTGCTTCAATGTTTGTGTCAGGAGTTCTTAAGAAAAGGGAGCAACTTTGTACCTTCCTTTCTTCCAGCATCACACCTTGTCAAAGGTCTCAACTCCTTTTCGCTCCGCTTTCTAAGTTCTTGTTTCCCGAAGAACTTATCAAGGACTTGTCTGCGGCCATGATTCAGAAAGACACTCATGATCTTGTGGCCTCTTCAGCTCGTAAGACTAAGGTTGCTCCCTCAGTCCCCAGGACTTACCGCACCCCAGTGGCTGATACGCCTGCTACGAGGTTTATTCCGCCCTTTCGTGGTAGAGCCCCCAGCCGAGGAAGCTCCCGTCCAGACTCTTCCAGGAGCAAGTCTAGGAAAGGTTCCAAGACTTCTAAAGGCAAACACTGACTCTCCTCCTCTCCAGACAGCAGTAGGAGCCAGACTCAAGATCTTCTGGCAAGCTTGGGAAAAGAGAGGTGCAGACGCCCAGTCTGTCTGGGGGCTGAGGGAGGGTTACAGGATACCATTCTGCCGCAAACCCCCTCTGACCACTTCTCCCATCAACCTCTCTCCCAACTACAAGGAAAAGGACAAGAGGCTAGCGTTGCACCAGGAGGTGTCGCTCCTGTTTCAGAAGAAGGCAGTGGTTATAGTCCGGGACCATCAATCCCCGGGCTTCTACAACCGTCTCTTTCTGGTGGCCAAGAAGACAGGAGGTTGGAGACCGGTGCTGGACGTCAGCGCGCTCAATGCTTATGTCACCAAGTAGACGTTCACTATGGAGACGACGAAGTCGGTCCTAGCAGCGGTCAGGCAGGAGGACTGGATGGTCTCGTTGGATCTGAAAGACGCATACTTTCACGTTCCTATTCATCCAGACTCCCAACCTTTCCTGAGATTCGTTTTTGGAAAGGTTGTGTACCAATTCCAAGCCCTGTGTTTTGGCCTAAGCACAGCTCCTATGGTGTTTACGCTTCTGATGAGGAATATTGCAAAATTCCTCCACTTATCCTACATCAGAGCCTACCTTTACTTAGACGACTGGCTGTTGAGAGCCTCCACGAGTCGTCGCTGTCTGGAGAGTCTCAACTGGACTTTGGACTTGATCAAGGAACTGGGTCTGTTAGTCAACTTCGAAAAGTCCCAGCTCATTCCCTCCCAATCCATTGTTTACCTGGGAATGGAGATTCGGAGTCAGGATTTTCGGGCTTTTCCATCGGCCCCAAGGATAAGCCAAGCCCTAGATTGCATCCTGAGCATGCTGAAGAGGAGCAGTTGCTCGGTGAGACAGTGGATGAGTCTCACAGGGACCCTGTCATCGTTAGCCCTGTTCGTCGAGTTAGGGAGACTCCACCTCCGCCCTCTTCAATTCCATCTAGCAGCTCATTGGGACAAGGATTTGACGCTCGAAGCAGTCTCTATCCCGGTCACCAAAGAGATGAAGACCACTCTCTTGTGGTGGAAGACCAACCTCCTTCTCAAGGAGGGCCTATCGTTAGCGATTCAGACCCCCAATCTTCATCTCTTCTCGGATGCATCAGACTCGGGCTGGGGCGCGACCTTGAACGGACAGGAATGCTCGGGAACGTGGAACAAGGAACAGGTAACGCTCCACATCAACTGCAAGGAGCTCCTGGCAGTTCATTTGGCCCTATTGAACTTCAAGTCCCTCCTGCTAGGCAAGGTGGTGGAGGTGAACTCCGACAACACCACAGCCTTGGCTTACATCTCCAAGCAGGGAGGGACCCATTCGAGGAACCTGTACGAGATCGCAAGGGACCTCCTCATTTGGTCAAGAAGTCTAAACCTCACCCTAGTAACGAGGTTCATTCAGGGCAACATGAACGTCTCAGCAGATCGCCTAAGCAGAAAAGATCAGGTCATCCCCACGGAATGGACCCTTCACAAGAGCGTGTGCAACAGAATTTGGACCTTGTGGGGTCAGCCTACAATAGATCTGTTTGCCACCTCCATGACCAAGAGGCTTCCTTTGTACTGTTCCCCAGTTCCAGACCCAGCAGCAGTTCATGTGGATGCTTTTCTGCTGAATTGGTCCCATCTCGACCTTTACGCATTCCCACCGTTCAAGATCATCAACAGAGTCATTCAAAAGTTCATCTTGCACGAAGGGACACGGCTGACGCTGGTTGCTCCCCTTTGGCCTGCAAGAGAATGGTTCACAGAGGTACTACAATGGCTGGTCGACGTCCCCAGGACTCTCCCTCTAAGAGTGGACCTTCTACGTCAACCTCACGTAGACAAGTTGCACCCAAACCTCCACGCTCTTCGGCTGACTGCCTTCAGACTGTCGAAAGATTCGCTAGAGCTAGAGGCTTTTCGAAGGAGGCAGCCAGTGCGATTGCCAGAGCAAGGAGGGTATCCACTCGTAGAGTCTACCAATCCAAGTGGGAAGTCTTCCGGAACTGGTGTAGAGCCAATGCAGTTTCATCTACCAATACCTCTGTAACCCAAATAGCTGACTTCCTATTACATCTAAGGAATGAGAGATCCCTTTCGGCTCCTACGATTAAAGGGTAAAGGAGTATGTTGGCTTCAGTTCTCCGCCACAGAGGTTTGGACCTTTCTTCCAACAAGGACCTTCAAGACATCCTTAAGTCTTTTGAGACTTCTAAAGAACGTCGTTTACCCACTCCAGGCTGGAATCTAGACGTAGTCTTAAGGTTCCTTATGTCGCCTAGGTTCGAACCTCTCCAGTCAGCTTCCTTCAAGGACCTTACCCTCAAGACTTTTTTCCTCGTCTGCCTTGCAACAGCTAAAAGAGTCAGTGAGGTTCATGCCTTCAGCAAGAACATTGGGTTCACATCCGAATCTGCAACATGTTCTTTACAGCTCGGATTTTTAGCTAAGAATGAACTTCCTTCACGTCCTTGGCCTAGATCGTTTGAAATTCCTAGCCTTTCCAACATGGTAGGTAACGAGCTAGAAAGAGTTCTTTGCCCTGTCAGAGCTCTGAAATATTATCTTAATAGGTCAAAACCTATACGAGGACAGTCAAAAGCCTTATGGTGTGCAATCAAGAAACCTTCGATGCCCATGTCCAAAAACGGGGTTTCGTATTATATAAGGCTTCTGATTAGAGAAGCCCATTCTCACATGAAGGAGGAAGACCTTGCTTTGCTGAAGGTAAGGACCCACGAAGTGAGAGCCGTAGCCACTTCGATGGCCTTTAATAAGAACCGTTCTCTGCAGAGCATAATGGATGCAACTTATTGGAGGAGCAAGTCAGTGTTTGCATCATTTTATCTTAAAGATGTCCAGTCTCTTTACGAGAACTGCTACACCCTGGGACCATTCGTAGCAGCGAGTGCAGTAGTAGGTGAGGGCTCAGCCACTACATTCCCTTAATCCCATAACCTTTTTAACCTTTCTCTTGAATGCTTTTATTGTTGTTTTTATGGTTGTTACGGTAGGCTAAGAAGCCTTCCGCATCCTTTTGATTTGGCGGGTGGTCAATTCATTCTTGAGAAGCGCCTGGGTTAGAGGTTGTGTAGAGGTCCTTTAGTAGGGGTTGCAGCCCTATATACTTTAGCACCTTAGAGTTGATTCAGCCTCCTAAGAGGAACGCTGCGCTCAGTAAGGAAGACGAACTTAATAAAGGCAGAGTAACGGTTCAAGTCGACTTCCTTACCAGGTACTTATTATTTCATTGTTATTCTGAAATAACTGATTATATGAAATACGGGATACTTAGCTATCCTTTAGTCATGTACACTGGTTTTCACCCACCCCCCTGGGTGTGAATCAGCTACATGATTATCGGGTAAGTTTAATATTGAAAAATGTTATTTTCATTAGTAAAATAAATTTTTGAATATACTTACCCGATAATCATGATTTAATTGACCCGCCCTTCCTCCCCATAGAGAACCAGTGGACCGAGGAAAAAGTGAGGTGGTGTCAACAAGAAGTACTGCAGTACCTGGCCACAGGTGGCGCTGGTGAGTACACCCCCTTCTAGTATAGTGATAGCTGGCGTATCCCTCCCGTAGAATTCTGTCGGGCAACGGAGTTGACAGCTACATGATTATCGGGTAAGTATATTCAAAAATTTATTTTACTAATGAAAATAACATGATTATAAAATGACCAGATCCCCTTCAGTCCCCCATAAGTAAGGATTGTATTTTAAGTTAGATTAGGTTGTGGAAATAGAAGTAGTTCCTACACGAGTAAAAACCATCATCTTTTTAATGGAGTATGACTTCAGTGAAGCTTGAACGGTTATTAAGTAGTTACTGTATAACTACAGGCATGTGGCGTGTAAGACCCAGTCACCTGCCAGTCATTAAAACTGCCAATTTTGAATTTGTCTGCAAGCAATATGCACACACTCTTACTGTCTCTCTAATTTGGCTTTGTTCCTAAATGAAATACAAGGTATCAACCTTTAGTAGGAGCATAATGTTGGCAAAGAAGTTGGCCGTCATTTAGTGGGGATGCTTCTCCTACCAGACAAATAGTTCACCCTGTATTTGGACTTCGACTGTTGGAGAGTAAAACTGTACTAGGTGACTGTTAGAGAGTAAAACTGTACTAGGCTCCCTTATCTGGTTGTTTTAACCTTTCCTTTTCTTTTACTGTATTTTGTGCATTTGGTTTTACAGTCGTGTCTGAGGTATAGTAAAATTGGGTTTGGAGTGTTTCCTGATAACTTATTAGTGCATGTCACAGTTTCTGTGTTACCTACAACTATCAAATAAAATTGTTTATTTGTTCCTGCACAAATACACACCATTCGCTCTTCACTATGGAATTAGTGTTCCGGCTTGTTGGAAAAGAAGCTATAGATTTTTAACATGAGGTTAACAACCTGCCACTAGTAAGCGATGGGTAGCGACGAATAGACCAACCACCCAACTCCTTCACTCAGCTAAACTCTACATCCACTTTTGATATTTTCTCGGTAGAAGGCAGACGTGCTCTCTCTTCTATTAACCTTTAATAGAACTGACTATAAACTGTCTTTATTTCTTTCTTTTTTTCTAACTCTACAGGTAATGCTCGACTTACGACCAATGCGACTTATGATGATTCGACTTTACACCGATTTTTTGTAGTGATTTCCTTTCAATAGGTTAATGATTAGTATTAGTATTCCAATTATCGAAATATCAAGTAACGATACAAAGTATTTTGTTGTTCTGCATCTGTTGTCATAAGTACTACATAGCGTAAATTTGACTGGACGCTAGTTTTATTTAATCTCTGATAATAGATCGATATTTATCTAAAGAAAGTATAGTAATATGACAAATATTTTCCTGAAAATGATATATTTCCTTTTACATTATAAAAATGACTGGTAAGTTATTATTTTCTTTTCATTTCTTGCAAGAAAAAAACTTTTTTAGTTTGACATATGACGAGAACGACTTACAACGCATCTCTCGGTCCTTATCTCTGTCGTAAGTCGACGACTACCTGTAATTGGTTTTCTAGGACTTATTAAGATGAGATTTGTCCTGGTATCAAAGGGCCCTCTTGTTGCACCTTCATATCCTCGCAGGAGACAGATCCTCATTCAGGTTGTTTTGGGTGCAGAGAACACTCATGATCCTCCGAATACTCTCAGTACACCAAAACCAATTAATAACATACAAAATTCTTACAA
>NC_090749.1:12306750-12333803 GCF_036898095.1 Palaemon carinicauda
TGTAAAATGCAAAAGATGAAACTGGCAAGATAAGTTGACGCTAAGAAGGTCCTTGAAAAGTCCCCAAGTGAAAGGACATTTTGTTTGTGGATGTCCAATGAATTATTATCATCATTATTACTTGCTAAGCTACAACCCTAGTTGCAAAAGTAGGATGATGCTATAAGTTCAAGGGCTCCAGCAGGGAAAAATAGCTTAGTAGGGATGGGATATATAGAAATCAATAAATTATTTTAGAAGTAATGAATATTGATTATAAAATACATTAGGCCTGGTAACTATTTTACATAATGGCCTGATCACTGCATATACGAGGATATCACCCAACAGAACCTATTACTGTTAACACACCTATTGCCATATAAGGTAAACAAGTCAGTCGACATATTTACATGAATCTGTTTCACTCCACAGCAACCAAAATACGATTCCAACTTGGTCGCGCGATCTGGGAATCATCACATTGTGCAGCGCCAAATGAGAATATTCCAACGCGGTGCAGATTCTGGGAAGGGTCGCAACAGAGACACACTCATTCGTCAGACTGTTGGTACAAAAACGAAAGAAAACTGTGTTGTGAGTTCTTCTATTTTTTGCAAAATCTTTAGAAAATTGCATAAATTAATCATCATTATAGTCAAACGAGAATAAAGTTTTTATGTTTGTATTCTATCTTTCAGTTTCTTTACTTATTAAATAATGATGGAGCAGGAAAGGATTCCTCCAATCTCAGTTAACGGATATTACGCAAATTCCTGACGAGTTTGATCAGATGGAAAGATATTTTATCATCATATATATGTGTTTTTTTTTTTTTTTTATTTGGGCTATTTAACGTTTTAAGGATATTTTTTTGTGTTTAAAATTATTTTTGATAAATTGAAATGAAAATATTCATATCATGTGGAAGATTCAGTAAAAATTTACTGTACATATATAATTATAGAAAAAGAAATCAGAATTTTAAAGAGAGGCTGATCAAGTTGTTTAGATTATAGGTTATCCATATCCGGCTTGCAAATAGTTAATATTATTGAATCCCCTCTTAACTGAAGGGTTGACAAAACAACCATTCTAAACGTGATTGCTAAATTCTCTCGCGTATTGGGTAAACTGACGGAAATGTTATATATATTATCGTTCCAGATTATGTACTCTTAATGCTCAGCTTACTACTTTGTGTAATTATGATTATAAGAACCATCTAATTTACCCCAAAATAAGAAGCAATGTAAATTTTGTTTTATGTATACTGTTGTATCATATAGTTACTTTATACATTGTAATTGTATAATAAAGGCTTAATGTATCAATATACTGATAAATTATATAGAAAATAAACGTAATTCAATAGACTAATTTTAAAACTAGTGCTAGAATGATTACCAAACATATAACTATCATTTGGACTTTAAAATTTTGCTATATAAAATAAATTTTAATCAATGCTAACCGGAAAAAAATATGAATTATTATAGAAAATTTTTTAAGATTTATGTGATTTCTCTAATCACTTGTGAACGAATTAAATCTTGAATGTATTTTCAAAAACTTGTCTAGTGAAATATGAAACAGAAGAATATTCATCTTTTAGCTAATTCATGAATGAAAACACCTTTTAAATTTCTCTTTTTACATTTGAATAAAATATATCATCTATAATTTTATCTCAATGATTTTATCTGCAATTTTCCTCTTGATGTTTTAAAAAATTATAAATTGAAATATCTTGTTTCGTACTGTAGGGTTTTAGATCAAAATCTGTCAAAAACAGAAAAAAAAACTTCATTTTTCATTTGTCTGGGTCACCAATACTAGGTTGGCTTCCTGAGAGCTATCAGACAAAATTCTTCCACCATCACCATTCCGCAGTTGGCTAGTGTGGTGATGAAAATTGTCCACAACCCAGACATGAATAAGGGCGTATCTGAGGCCTTTGAACAGCAGGGGAGTAGAAACGGCTGTACTATATATATATATATATATATATATATATATATATATATATATATATATATATATATATATATATATATATATATATATATATATGTATATATATATATATATATATATATATATATATATATATATATATATATATATATATATATCCAATACTGGGTCTTTAGAATTAAAGTTCAGTGAAAGATTGAAAAAACAAATCAATCAGACAATGGCTATGTTGAGTAGAATTTGAAAATGAAATTGGCCTGAAATTACATGTAAAAATCAGACTAATACCAGTTTAGTGAGATCTGTGTTACTGTATGGACATGAGTCATGGTATGACAATGAAACAATTTTCAAGATATTTAGTAGCTTTGAGAACAAAGCCTCAGAAGGGTATCAGGGGTTCAATGGAAGGAAGTGATTAGAAATAAAACTATAAGAAAGATCACCCAAGTGCCATGTATGGATAAGATCATGGTGAGGGGTAGATGGAGATGGTTTGGGCATGCTCTTCGCACTCCCAAGAGAGATTAGTTCACCAGACTTTCAACTGGGCTCTACAAGGCACTAGAAGAGTTGGAAGACTCAAACCTACATGGCTGAAGACTATGAAGCGTGAAGTAGGAGACGATGATTGGAGAAGTATTGATTTAAAAGTTCAAGATAGAGACAACTGGAAAACCTAACTGAGGCCCTTTGCATCAATAGGTGTAAGAGGAGGTGATGATGAGGAAATATACATATAGGCTACACACACACACACACACACACACACACACACACATATATATATATATATATATATATATATATATATATATATATATATATATATATATATATATATGTGTGTGTGTGTGTGTGTATAACTTATTTCCTTCCGGTTTCTCTACAATAAAGGGGTCGTTTGTGTGAAAGGATCCATATTTCTAATAGCATCAGGCATAGTATTAATTTGACAGAAATTCTGTCTTCGATTATTAAACGCCACAGACATATTGTTGCTTTTTCATATGTGTATTTGTGTGCGAGTGCGTGTCTGTCTGTCTGTCTGTCTTTGTATCTGTATGTTTGTGTTTTCAAAAGCTTTGTTGGAATAGAATTCTCCTTATGCAGAGACGAGACAATTACCAACAGTCTGACGAATGAGTGTCTCCACTCAATCAACTCTGAGTTCTCCTCTCCCTTCCATTCCACTTCAAGTTTTAATGAACAGACAAAGACACAGAAAGGAGAAGGTTTGTGTGTAAAACCATTTGAACAGGAATCTATTGTCCTGAGTTACATAACAGGAAGAGTAATTCGGTTGATAAAGTATAAGAAGGATAAGGATACATCGAATCAAAAGAACCCTTGAATACTATATAATACTATAAATATGATTCTCGTTATCACAAGGAAGGACGCTCATTTGACACCGTTGGTTATTTCCTCTCCATCATTCGAAGAAAAAAGATTTAAAGACACATTAATCAAGATATGTAGTTGATACTCGAAGGAAAAGACATAATTATCTCTCGTGAAGGTTTATAGCGAGAGGGAAAACATACATATCCTCTCTTAAATGTTTAAAGGCCGCTCATGAATGGCAAAGACAAGGGACAGTACAATGCCCTAGCGAGTAGGACAATGCCCTGGAGACTGACCTTATATACATATGATTAGTGCCCAAATTCAGACCCTTCCTACTCAAGCTAAGACCAGGGAGGGCCAGGCAATGGCTACTGATGACTCAACAGGTAGACCTATAGGCTCCCCCAAACACCCCATCCTTAGCTCACAATGATGGTGAATTTGCAGAAAATACAATAAACTACCGAGTTTAAGCAGGTCTCTTCTTCCACACGACATTAACTTCCTCTTCTTCAGTATTGCTACTAGTCATCTGCTGCTTTTGCTGAATTCACATTTCGTAATTTTTTACAAAATTCACAGCCCTTTCCAAGGTCATTGGCTTCGTATCCATCTGCACATGATCCAGTAATTTCTCCCTAGCCTTATCATCATGTAAATTGAGGATGAATTGATCCCTGATCATTTCCTCTTCATTATCATAATAGCAAGTTTTGCATAGAATTCTTAACTGAGTTATGAATTGGTCACAACTTTCATTAGATTCTTGTTTCCGCTTGAGAAATTTGTATCTTTCCATGATTATATTTGATATGGGACTGCATTCTGCATCAAATTTCCTTAATACTTTATCTATCTTATATCTATCTCCATCTGCATCCCAAGACAATGTATTATATTTCTCAACCCCTAATTCTCCTATAACATGCAAGAATGTTGCTACCCTTCGTCTGTCAGCTTCATTGTCTAAGCCTATGGCAATTCCATAGTTAATAAAAACTTCTTTAAATTTCTTCCATTTGAGGGCTATATTAGTACTTGCACTAAAGTCCATAGGACTTGGGGGAGTTAGCTGTACATTCATCTTTATGGTACAAAACTACCTTAATTATGATAAGAAAAAAAAAACTTATCCCACTGGGGAAAATTATGCACGTCGGCAAAAGGCGTAGCCTAGGACATCAACAAACGGGTCCGTAACTTGTAAGTTGTCACTTACCCTCATTTCTTCTTTAATTCAGCTTTTATGTAGATAAGAACCACTTCTCACACCATGTTATGGGTTCTGATTGATAAGCTGAGGGTAATTAACCTTAGTTTATTAACAGATTTTGAGCGAAGCGAAAAATCAATTTTTGGGTGAGATAGCCATGTCGTCCTGATGGAAGTTCCTTCATTAGTAGCTTCCTAGGTTATATGTGACTACAGTGATATATCCCAGATAATTTACCGAAAGTACCCAGAATTCTAACTCCTGGAGCGAATATCCCTTAAAATATTAAGAAGGGATATCACGCAAGGACGTAATGGCACACCTCATAGCAATCTGCACCCCAGATAGAGTTTTTACGTTTCGAGGAGGTGTGGCAAAAATAAAATGGGGGCCCTCCAAAGGCCATCCCTGTTCCCTACTACTATCGACAGTACAACAGCGCCACCCCTACGATAGTGGCCATTCCTTGTAGCACTGAGCATAGGCTGTTATAGATACATTACTACGGGAGGGAAACTGAAGATCTCTTCTACAGAAGAGATGGGTGGGTCCCTCAGGACGACATGGCTATCTCACCCAAAAATAGATTTTTCGCTTCGCTCAAAATCCGTTTTTTGGGCTCGAGCCATGTTGTCCTGATGGAAGCATACCAGAGCATTAATGTATTTGTGGATTTTCCATCAGTGACTAAGCCTTATATCAACCTTTTCAATGGTCATACTGACCATATGAGACTAGTGACAATACCGTTATATGTCAGCATCACTAATCATGAACAAAGTTAGTGCTTCCTGCCTCCTACAGGGAAGAGTCATCTAGACAGTTGAAAAGGGATTTCAAGGTTTACATAAATAGTAAGACCAAACTTAAGTACACACTGAATATTCAAATAGTCTCAAATTGTATATTTGGCCAAAATGACATCAGTGTTTCTTATGTCTAACATTTGATGCATACAAATATGTGAAGGATGCATTCTAGGTAGATAAAAACTCTGGCATGTATAGATACAATTGTCTGGTGAAAGTGGACGCACTACATTCTAATAGACATTTATTTCTAATAAATGACTACAAGAGATGGTTAGCAAAATGAATGTAGTCTGACAATGGGATTATACCTGAAACGAGTACAGGAATCATATTTCTTTCTTGAAGGAATGAAATCAAGAAATGCCACTCTTAGGTTCAAGAGAAGATAAAAGATAATCGCTCTTCATAATTCCTGTACTGGTTACCATTAACTGCACTATGTACTTCGTACACCGGCACTAGTGCTATCTGTATAATTCCACACCTGGGATTTTAGAACAGAGCTAGTGTTACCATGGTAACACTTAACTTAAAGAAGACATACTTAAAAAGGATGACTTCCTCTCCCCTTAACTGACAGTCCCAGTCAATTATCTGTTCATCGTAGAATAAACGGCAGAGTAAATAAGTTACCTAACGTCACCACATATTGATTCATATCATGGACTAGCATAGCATAGTGTTTGTAGAACACCCTGGATGATTCTTATCCAGTGCATGTCTGAGGACAAGTGAGGTCCCAAACCAAAAATAATTTATCACAGCAATTAGGGGGCAGGTTTTAATACACTACCTGCCGCCACTGCAAAGTGTTTCAGTTCATGCACTTGTTTTGCATAGTGTTTGTGAAACACTCTGGATAATTTCCATCCAGTGTATCAACGAAGACACTCAAAGTCCATGTACTAAAAGAAGTTCTGTGATGAAGCAATCTTTCTCGAATCATGACCTGCGGGAGTACTATCCGGATCCGCTCTACGAATAAAGTAGGTGAGCTTCGCCCTTAGTTGATTTAGAGATAAATTTGATACCAAAGTTTCTCCTTTAAAGAGCTGTCCTCCCCCGAAGTCTGAAGTTCTACAAAGATAGACCTTTAGACACTCTACAGGACATAGAGAGATATCTTCCTTCAGAGGACAGATTCTCCAGGGACTCCACCTCTTAGTGGGTAGGTCGTTTTTAGCGAGAAATGATGGGTAGCTTGTTTTTAGCGAGAGATGTTGGATGAGGAAAGAGATTCAGTTCTCCTAAGTCTGTGAACTGAATGTTGCCCTCATCTCTCGATAGAGCCACTATCTCACTAACTCTAGCCCCAGAGGCTATTGCAAACAAGAAAATAACCTTTTGGGTTGGATCCTTAAGAGAACAATCTTCATTGTTCACTGATGAGGCATAATATAAGACCTTGTCCAAAGACCCAGAGATGGGCTTTTGTGGTGCTACAGGCCTAAGTCTAGCACATGCTTTCGGAATCTTGTTAAAGATTTTATTTGCCAGATCCACTTGAAAGGCATATAGGAGAGGTCTAGTCAAGGCCGATTTGCACGTATTTATCGTATTGGCCGCCAATCCCTGGCTATGAAGGTGGACAAAGAAGGGCAGACAGAAGTTCATAGAAATCTCTTTTGGTCCTTTTGTTTTAACAAACTCCACCCACTTCTTCCAGGAAGACTCATATTGTCTTCTAGTAGACTTAGCCTTGTATTCTTCTAAGAATTCTATATTGCCTTCTGAGATCCCAAACCTCTTTCTAACCACTAGGGCAAGCAATTCATGAAATGAGGGGTTTGGGTTCTCCGTGATAAACCTAAGGCAGTTTATTTTTGAATCTTCAGAAATATAGCTAGGATTGGAACTAAGACCGGCCTCCTCTAGTCTATCAGCCTCATTAGAGGATCCTCGTAAGGGGCTGTTAAACGAGGTACTATCTTGAAGATGCTCATGATGAAAAGGTCGAGCTGCGTTCCGGGACTTGTTCCCATCTGGGATGGAATATGTCTGCATCCATGGACCATTCCAGCTCTATCTCCTTGGATTGAGATAGAGTATCCACCGTCACATCGTGGATCAGTTGAAAGTGAACTGCTGATAGGTGCCATTCCTTTAAGAAAGGGATGGGTAAATTCACCAGAACTGTACGAGATGTTCGATTGTGAAGTCATATCTGATCTCTTCAAGCATTTCATGCGTGTTTTCTCCAGACTCTTAACGCATCCTTCCGATGTACTCATTGCACAAGGTCTATCAGAATTGCGAACCAGGGAAAGTTTAGCGTTTACCCTTGTTAGCGTTTCGGGAATCTGATCGATCAGCTGAGTCACTTGCGGACCTTGTGAGCTCCCCTTTAAATTCCCAAGAGGAAATTGAGTTGATGTGACTGAAAGCTTCGATGGTTTCTTAGCTATCGAAACCATAAATCTGAAGAAAGTTGAGACTTCTAGAGGCAAATCTTGCATCTACGATGTCCCGGGAACCGGGTCATCTCTATGAAGATACTTAGGACTGTGAGTCTGATACGTATCTATTCTAGGATGAATATTACTCTTCGTGACATGAATCCTAGATAGGAGGAAGGGGGGTGGTTGGCTGGAAGGTTCCGGGGGACACCTTTAAGGTCTGGTAAGACTACGAACACCCTTAATTGGAACAAGGTCCATATATTCAGAAAGATTAACATTCGAAACTTGTAGTTTGCTATAAACTTGTTGAGTGGCGACAGGTTCAAAATGACTCGGAGATTTCTCGAGTCCTTCTCGTGAACAGAAAATGGCCTTCCCTGGAACTCGACGAGCCATAGCTTTCTTAATACCTGTATACTCTAGAGCTCTCAGGTATACTCCTCCAGGAGGGTTTTGAACTGTAGAAGAAGGTAAGAAGACGTAAGTAGGGACATTTTTGTTTCCCACCAACGGTTCATTTCGAATAGGCTCTGGACCAAAGGATCGAAGGTCCTGCGATAATGAGGGAAAGTTCCTCTTAGCCAAAGCGTCTTTATGCTTCGAATAATCAGCAGGTTTAGACTTTTGACCATTTCCCTGTAGCATTGGGGTCACTGGAATATTTCCAGTATTTTCAATCTTCTTTTTAGGCTGGGGACCCACAAACACAGAAGATTTCCTCTTTGAGGGAATGCCCCATTTCCGGAGAAGACTTATGTTTTCCATAGTGGCATTCTTAATTCCTTCCTTAATGACCTCTTGTGGGAAGAGGTCTTTACCCCAGATGGTGGAAGATATTAGCTTTCTTGTTTCGGGTTTCACTGTTGCAGCAGCGAACGTAAACTCTCTACATGTTCTCCTAGCCTTCACAAAGGCGTAAAGGTCCTTTACCAAGGTAGCCATATGCATTTTGGCTATGACCATGAGCATGTCTGGGGTGTTTCCGTAGGTTGAACACAACTCTATGTAGTTTTGTAGAGAAAGGGATGTCGCAAGTCTCTTCTTTGACTCGAGTTCATTAAACAAGAGCAAATCGGACAAATTAGGGACACATACATTGAATTGTCGACTTGCGACATCCTTGTCTAATTTTCCTACTGAAAATGTCAAATGGACATCCTTCCAATCCTTTTTCTGACCGGGAAAGGCTGGTGACAAAGGCTTGCACTCATCGAGTGTAGGACATGGTTCACCCACCTCTACAGCTTTGGTAACCGAAGTAAATACCTTCCCCATAAAGGGGAAAGCGAGTGAAGTAGGAGCAAGAAAGGAAGGGTGTCTGTTATTCAGTGAGAATACATTTGTTTCTGAATAACCCGCCCTCTTAAGATTACCTGAAAGGATAGTCTGTGCCTTAACATGGTCAAGAATCATGACCTCCTTTTGTTCCGTTCATTTTCCTGACTATGGTTCATACCACAGTCGAACCCAACAATTAGGGAAAGCATCAAAGCTTGGCCAAAATTGGATTTTGTCCAAAGGAACAGCACCTAATTTCTCTGAGATGTAGAGATTGCCATTTGAAATCGACATCTGCTCCGCAAACCTCCAGGGATTGGTTATGGAGCATGTAGGAAGGAAGGTCTTGATTCATGGGTCGTTTGACTGACCCGTGGGAAGCAACAAGAGAAGCTTTACGAGGTTCTATATTCTGTTTTACTTCCTGCTTTTTGCTTTGTTTACCAAAGCTCTCTATCTGATTCTTCAGTTGGGTACATAATTATACCACATCATCCAATAAAGGGGTAGAAGATGAAGATGTTGACATCAGCGGCTTTTTAGCCGGCACAGGCGGAGGAAAATCCGACACAACATATTTCTCTTCTACCTAAGGGCAATTCTTGCCCTCGATACCAAAGGTTTTCTTGTCATCAGGGGATGTAGTTGGCTCCTGAGGAACTACTATTTCCTCACTTAGCTTTAGAAATAATAGCTTACGCATCCTATAATTAGGTAGGAAAAGTCCCGGAGAGATCTTTTGGAAGCCTCTCACCCAGTTACGTAATTTATACTGAGCTATATCCCTAGTCTCTGTAGACTTGGGATTATCAAAACCTTCAGACATCAATGTCTGACATATGTTGCAACCCTGTGAGTTCCAATAATGTAGGGATCCAGAAATGATATTGCAGGGGGCATGCAACCTGCAAGTCTTCTGACCGTACAAGTCCTTACTCTTGGCTTTGCAGGGGACCGCAGCACAAGATATCTGGTGTTCCACCTGTAAAGAAAGGAAAACCAAATGAGTATACAAGGGATTATTACCCTGATAATCAACATGTAAATGTCATCTACGACAGAATAGCTTAGGACAGTAAGCTATAAAGGGATAGTAGGAGATACATACTTGTGTACCCCCGTGAGCAAATGCTGCTACCTCCCCTCAGCATTAACTACATGGAGCTTTCTATGTTGAGAAAATCCAAGTAGAAGGGTTCTTACCCCTAGGGGTAGAGAAGTATCAAGTAACTGTCCCAAAAAATGTTAAAACTGTGGGGTCAGGATGACTGATTCTAAATCAGACTATTGAAGAAAATATTCCTTCAATATATAAGCGGTACCAGCAGAAAAACTCGCAGAAGGATACTCAAGGTATGCTAGAAAATACTACTGTATCATGGTACTGTAGTTTTCTAAATGCAGTAAGTCTATATTGCAAATTATCGACTACTGTACCTATGTATAGTAATCTAGTCATTATGCTGCCTACCAGGCAGCATATGACATAAGGGTCCATCCAGCATTAAGCCAGATGGACTAGAAAAATAAAGACATAGTATATCCGACTCAGGTCATTTGCTGTAGTCTTCCTACTATATTAAAATATAGTTTCCTGATCAGGGAGACTCAAGAAAAGGCTGTACCTTTTAAAGGTTAGGAGTGTATAACTCTTGCCTTCAAGTATTTGATATTGTAGGGTGATCCTAAACTGATTTCTAATCAGGATATTGAAGAAATCATATTACTTCAATATAGGAATAGGCTCAGCAAATGCCCAAGCTGGATATCCAAAATATATTGGAAATAACTACTAATACAAGAAATAAAGTAGTTTTCCATCTACGGTATATACTATACTGAGATATACTAGCTATCTGTATAACCTATACAGTAGTTGATCCGGCATATTGCCGGTCTAGCTAGGACTTGCCGGCATACCCGGCAGAACTAGCGAGACAGAGAGAGAGACAGTATGGAAAAAAGGGCTATCCTTTACTGTAAATGTATACAGTAATTAAGGAAGTCAAAGTCTAATAGACTGCCTTTTTCCCGGAAGAAGGTTCTAATAGAAGGGGAGAATGTAACATTCAGGCTTCTATATAGCTACAGTACTATTGCCGGCAACCCGCTGACAGTACTAGTACAGTCGGCGCGCTGCCTACCGAGTCAGCACTGACTTTGCCGGCCCGGCCAGCAGCACACAGGCAACAGAACCTATAGCAACAGTCCAAGGGAGGACTGAAGAACCTTGGGGACAGAAGGGACTACCCACTCACGGCCATCATGGACGTAACTGTCGGCCAGGCCAGCAGCTGGCGAATGTGCCGTCAGCCGCCAGCCATGTCGGCAGCCGCCGGCAACGACGGCAGCCGCCGACAATGACGGTAGTTGCCGACAGTTCATGACTGCTAGCAGCCATATTGGTTGCCGGCCAGGCCGGCAGGCGGTAGTAGCCCTGCCGCCAGCCAAGATAGGAAAGGGAGTCTGGCTGGCTCCAGCACCCTACCGCAAAGGTAAGGTTGCAGGATGTCACCCTAAAAACACAATGGATCAACCATCAAAGAGGATAGAGGGGTAGGGGAAAAGGGTCCTGTAATGTCTGTGAAAGGAACTGACAAACTTATCAGTCCTACCACCTATAAAAGGAACTCTGTTTCTCTATCGGTATCGACAGAATCCAAGTGCTAGGAGAGACTCAGTTCTCCAACACAGAGAATGCCAACACAGTTAAGGGGGTGGCGGCAATGCCGCCTCCTCTCAACAAGGGAGAAACAGGGTTCCAGTACGCCGTTATCCTAGGCTAAAAGAGAATTACTCTTAGCCCAGGGCTGTGGTACAGGACTAGTCTTTTAGTCACAAGGAGAAGATGGTATACTACCATGACTCTAATGTGACTATGGAGGGCTAACCTCCATTGTCGGCAACCTTGTCGGCAGGGGAATAAAGGTATCCTACAACCAACTCACCTTACCGGCAGGTCGTCGACATAAGACTAAATAGTCTGAGATTCTGACTAAATCTCAAAACCTGCTGGTATATCCACAACCAAAGGTTAAGAGAATAGGCAGAAACCAAACCCCAGGTTAGCCATGTCTGAATAAAATTCAGGCACGGCTACTAGGGTTGTAGCCTGAGGCTACACTCAGAGGGAAAGGGATTACCCTTAAGTCTCCGAAGAGACGTGAGAAGTTTCATAACATTCTAGGAGGTATCAGTCTCCAAAGAATGAAAACAAAACACAAGGGTAATCGGGGAATGTCGAACGTATAGAAAATGTCTAGGTTAGGTTAACTAGGCTATACGAGTTCTCGGTTACCTAAATCACCGAAACTCTAACTATACGATTGACAGAAGAAAAATGAAATAATTATGCACATAATCAAATCTTCACAAGAATAGATGCCTAAATAGCTAATTAATTACAAGAATTGAATAAAGCTATATAAAAACTGGAAGCTGTTCCGCTAACTAAATAACGCATGCCTAGGAACGACGGCACTCATGGCGCCTCCAGTAACTGGCCTAGCTCTTAAACACAATAAATACTTAATTTCATTGTGAAACAGCAGCTAAAACATATTCAAAGTATAGACCCGATACTCAACTTTCCAAAGGCGGAAGAGGATGAAGAAAGCATGATTAAAAATCCTTTAAACAATCGAAAAAATTCAATCACAGGAAAATACCACCGAGCGAAATCGCTACGATAAAAGGAATGACCACTATCGTAAGGATGGCGCTGTTGTACTATCGATAGTAGTAGGGAACGGGGATGGCCTTTGGAGGGCCCCCCTTTTATTTTTTCCACACCTCCTCGAAACGTAAAAACTCTATCTGGGGTGCAGATTGCTATGAGGTGTGCTATTACGTCCTTACGTGATATCCCTTCTTAATATTTTAAGGAATATTCGCTCCAGGAGTTAGAATTCTGGGTACCTTCGGTAAATTCTCTGGGATATATCACTGTAGTCACATATAACCTAGGAAGCTACTAATGAAGGAACTTCCATCAGGACGACATGGCTTGAGCCCAAAAATACAAGTTATACAGCAAGTTATACAGCATTGCCCAGCCAACATGTGGAGAGTGGGGGAGAATGTGGAAGACTCTGTGGTCACGTGACTTACCCAAACATAAACAACAGATATCATTTACAATCTAAGACAGCGTACCAAACAATTTTCATACACTGATTACATACGAAATCCTGACCACAACATTCACATATTGTTACAACAGCCACTACACCGTAAGATATGAAACTTTATCCAGGGAAGAAGAAATATCCATCTGGATCCCCTTATTCGGGTATATATTGGTATAACGTCTTGCTGAAGACTTTTTATGAAATATATTATCCCCAAAGTTTCCGTTTTGATACAAATATTCTTATCGCTTTACTGGGTCCAGAGAATTATATATTTCAGGAAATATTATTCCTTTAGGACCATTCTCTTTAAATTTATGTGCATCCTTTGGCTATTTAAGTATTCTGTAAAAACACATATGAATCTCTCTCTCTCTCTCTCTCTCTCTCTCTCTCTCTCTCTCCTATCAACTAATCTTAAGAAGCATATACTTTAGCGATCAACAACTGTTTCCCTAAAGGCTCTTCCCTTCCTCTTGTAGATTCCCCCTGCAGACCCCAATTAATAACCACGTCATCATCGAACCCATAATAATGATCATTTAACAACTTTATTGTTTGAGACACTTTTGAAGAAAATCCACGTTTCTCTCCCAATTGACTTTCCACAGGACGAATCTTTTTCATCACAATTCTCCTCCCGTTAGAGCCCTCTCTCCTTTTGCCTGGAATACTGGAAGATTGTGGAAGATTATAAATCTCCTTTCAAATGAAGTTTTCTTGTAAAACCTTACTAAATGATCTGGAAAACAATCTTTCAAAAACTACAACTGTCTCAAGACAGTCTCCATTTGTCTACCCAAAACAACAATATAAACAAAGTTCAATAAAAAAAATTCAAGGCATCGCTCCTAACTTCCTTTTTAGGACTGATAATAGATCCAGAAAGTAAGCCAAGGCTCTTTATTATTTTGTAATGAAAATATACTCTTAAATGTTATATGTTACGTTAAACTTGTGTACATTGTATTACAAAACTTTTGAAAATGGCTTATTTTTTCATGAATATTGATGTAAAAATGAAATAATTCGTTTTATTTCATATAAGTTGATGTAAAAATGAAAAAATGAATTACTAATTTTTATTTAGGTTAATGTATTTATAACTCAAAATATCATTGTGTTCTGGAACAGGAGTGCTAGACACTTCTCATAACTACTGTGCTTCTGTGCCGGCCACCTGACAAACGTGAGTTCAACAGGATGATTCGAGAGTGGGTTCCTGGAGCATCACTATTGCGTAATGGTAGTCTTGAACGATCCAGAATTCTCTAGAGTATTGTTCCTAACATAAAAAGACAGGTGCATGCTTTCGTAGATTGCCCGGACATTATTCCCGGATGTGGCTCTTAGACAGTCAGTCATAGTCCCCAAGGTAGAAGACCCAACCACTGTGGTCAGGGTCTTGCCAGATCTCGGCTCACGACAATTTGTTCAAGTGTACTGCTCCTACCAGAGCAATCATACCTCTCAAAGTTACTAAACACATATGCAAGAGAATCAACTCGCCCAAGAGCATACACAACCAAGACAGGCCCTCAGAAATGACATACAATCGCATGGATATGCAGTCGCTCAGCTCCAAAAGCATGACCGCAGTGACAGAAGTGGGGGTGACTTGCCAGGATCAGGGAAAGTCTGACATGGAGGCCTGGAATGTGGAGCTCTTTTAGGCTTAGGTAGCTGTGGCCGGGCAGCTACAGCAGTGGCAGTTGGGATGGTCTGTAATGCTGTCAATATTCTAAATAGCTCTGGACACCTCATGTTCTAGGCATGGTGAGATCCACCATAATTGGGACACTTCGGATGGGTCTTTAACCCGTTCTTGTGGGTGTCAATGCATTCTTGGGTGGGATGCCGGCAGCTGCAGACTCCACAGACCGTTAAGCTCCTGCAGTTTTTCTTGTGGTGTCGAAAACGTTGGCAGTTGAAGAAGCGTAACGGGTCGATGTTTAAGTCCTCCATGGGGAAAATTCCCCATAGTCCGAGGTCCAGTGACGGTGGGATTGGCTCAATGAAGGTGACTTTTACTTTCTTGGTAGGCAGCTTATGGCTGCCCAAATGGCGTTCAGCATGGACAACATTATTGCAGTCAGTTATGAAGGACAGTAGCATCTTGACAGAATAATTGGAGACAACTGCTTTCCTGAATTTCCTAGCAGGATCAATATAGGCCAGGGAGATTTCTCTGTGAAAAAGGCTGTTGCTATACTGATCCTTAGGTGTAATGATCATGTCACCCTTTAGATTTGCTTTGGCAGAGATCTTTATTCCTGGGTTCGAGGCTGCAATGGCAGCAACCGCTGCATAGGAAGGTACACCTTCCACGGCTGGTAATTTAAATTTTGGCAGGTGCTCTGGATCCATAGAGGTGGGCCGTGATTCTGGAGCAGGCTCAACAGTTGGAGTGAGTGTAGCACTGGCTTTAGCAAGTTCTGAAGTACACCCAACGGTTGAGGTGAGTGTGGCAGTGACTTCAGCTAGTAGCTGTGTTAGGCAGAATGTGCAATTGCAGTGTGGCTGATGTGCCTCAGCCAGAGCAGGAGGGTGAGTGTCCTTGGAAGGATCCAAGTCAATGGCTGAGACTTCTTCTTTTGTTGTTGGGGTGCTAGTAGGTAGTGTGGCAGTGGAGGTGGCAGTAGGTGGTTTCACTGTTGTTCCACTTTTTTTCTTCTTGGCAGGTGGCATCCTCACTGGTTGAGGAGAGGGATCAAGAACAGGATGACCCTGTTCCTGATAATATCTATTAGGTGCAGCCTTCATGCAGTCGATATCTGGATTCGGTTTAAAACTAAGCCATGTAGGTGGGCTGCCCAGGGTCTTCAGTATCTTCTGGAGAACTCCTGGGGTATGGAAGTGTGGGATGTAAATGATGATGAGCTTCAGTGGTAAGGCTTTCTTGTGCAACGGAGGCTCCCTATTCCTTCTAGTGACAAGTTGATATACGATGTCGTGGTACAGATTGCAATCATTGCATCTGCACCATATCTTTTTCTGAACACAGCCCCAATAAAACTGCAAGCCCAGCTCTGCAGCCAGCTTGAGAGCAAAGATCACAAATTTTTCCTTTTGATCATATTATGCAGTGCATTCCTTGTATTTTTTCCTGTCCACATGACAGAAGTCTTGACAGTGCTGGTGCTCCTTGCTATAACAGAAACAACAGATGAATGTTCCGCTACAAGAGCTTATTGGAAAGTCGAGTGTATGTCAGCGCTGAAAATTTCTGCCACCAAACTGGCAGGGAGCTGGGTGTCCCTTGTGCTGGGTAGGACAGTTCTTGAGTTAGCAGAAAGATCATTGTTTGCTTTTTAGAGTGTACAGCCTTGTGCTGGACACGGCCTCTTACATTGGCAGCCCATTTTAGAGATTAGGGGGAGGCAGAAACGAGAGACACTTGACTGAACACTCCTTGTGTTAGTGACCTTCTCTAGCTACACCCTCTGTGACTCTGAACTTTAGTGACTAAACACACCGGTAAAGTATTTTGAAGAAGACAAAGAAGACTGAATCAGTATTCATCATTAGAAGCAGGAGCCATAATTCTTCCTGTCAACATTTTACATCTGAAACTACACAATGCCATCTGTACCTTGCTTTATAAAAGTTTGGCAAGTCAACTCGTCCTACTTCGTAACAACTTACGTTTGTTCGTTGTATTGTAGCCAACAATTCCTGTTGGTACGGGCCTTTCCCTTGTTCGGCCCTTAGATAACCTATAAAATAAAGGTTGGTTGTTAAACAAAAGGAAATTTGAAAGGCCTTTAGTTGTAGAGACAGATACAAACAGAGGAAGGACGATGGTGGTAGTGGGGCCATCATGTCACGGATAGTGGTAGTTTGAAGGGGTTGCAAGGCCTTTGAAACGTAGAAAAATGTTGCAGGTAGGGTTGTCCAACCCTTTACTTCCTAGGGTCCCTGCGGAAAAAGTTATGGAAAAATACAGGGGATGTTGTGTTTAGGGCCCTATGGTGAGGGGAAGAGATGGATTTTGATGAGGGTTTCAGAGGCTGTTACCTCCGTGGAGGTAGGTTTGAGAGTAATTGTCTGTGGATTTCTATGTTTTAGACAATTGCTTTTACCAATGTGGCTACAATCTGCCTAGCATGCTACGAGTTGATGTTCGCTTGAAAGTCATCCCTCAGTTATGCTTTTCCGCTACATGCTAGCAGGTAGTACAGGAGGGCCTGTTGTGGTGTGACGTCACAATATTTACAGGGTCTTTCATTATTATTTTCCTTCATCACCCAATTTTCTTTATACCCCAGCCCGAGTCGGTGGATGCATATTGCCTTCTCTCTTGGCGTGTGTCTGTCAATTGGGGAGACTCTAGGTCCGTGACCCATGTGTACCTATACTCTGTCTATGTGTCTGGTGCTTTTGGCTATCTCATTCCCTGGTATTCCAATGTGACTGGGAATCCAGTTGAGAGTCAAAGGTTTGCCTCTGTAATTGCGCTGATATATGAGTGCTTTGATATTAGCTAGTAGAGCCTTGGTTTCTTTGTTCTTTTCCTATTGCAAGGCCTCCATTGAGGACTACAGGTCCATTTTCAATGGAGTGTTTTAGTGCTTGTTTTATCACAAGCTCTGTCTGCATGGTGGAGGCATTGTTAGATGTTCTCCAGCAGGCCGAAAAGTTATTGGAATATACTGCAGTTCCTATTGTCTGAATACCCTGATGTATGGTACTATTAGTGTAATAGGTCTGCGCCCCTGCCGCTTTTGTACTCCTGATTGCTTCCTGGGCTACAATTCTTTGTTCTTCCAATGTGCAGTTCATATATTTATTCTTGCTTGATAGATTGCACATCCTTTTGCTGGACACAGGCTCTTGCCGTCTCATTGCAGAGTGACATAAATCCGTGTGTGTGTGCAAATATTTATGTAAATCTTGATTATAACTTTATTTTCTGTTTGTTCAATATTATTTTCACATTGCTGTGAATTTTTTGCTATTGTTAAAAAAATTTTATTAGAAGATTTTGCATAATCTACGTCATATACAATAGATGAACGTAACAGAATTCGTGGCTTGGCTAGGATCTGAATATTTATTCTGCTTGTAATTTCAACATCGTTTGTGAAGTAAACATATTTTGTTACTTGTATAAAATAGCCATCAAATATAAAGAGTTAATTGCCATTCGGTTTTTTTGACGAAATTTGTGAGGATCCACAAGTTGAGAAATTAAGTGATTTATGAGAAAAAGAATTAAAAGCTCAGGCTGATCGTGAGAGAAGAGAAGCAGAGTTAAAACGTGAGCAATCGGAAGCCAAGAAAACAGCCAAAGATAGGAAAGTTCAAATAAAGCATCATGAGTTCAATGTTCAAAGAGGGTTATAACTTGAAAAATTTAAGTAGACTATTTTTAGTGATCCTGATAAATTTAGGTAAGTCATTTTTCACGGAGATCGAGTTGTACCTCCTTTTAATGAAAAGGATTTTGATGAATATTTAGTCGCCACTCGACATCAGAAAGTTGGACTTAAATGTTATTAGGGGTTTTGTGTAGTAGGGGACAAAAATTTATGCTTCTATTCTTGAGTATAGAATATGTGATTTTGAATTTTTTTTTTCTTTTTTTTTTTTTGTTACAAGACTATGAATTAACACCCAAAGCTTATAGGATGAAGTTTGGGAGTTGGACAAAACAAGAGAAGCAAACATATGTAGAATTCAGTAGAGAACAATCAAATTGCTTTCATAAATGGTGTAAAGCATCAGAATGTAGGGATGATTTTGATAGATTAAGTGAAACTGTTTTGATTGAACAGTTTAAGAATTGTGTTAGTGAGAACATTATAGTTTACTCAAATGAAAGAAAGTTATCCACCCTTGGCAGAAAAGCCGTATGTGGTGATGGTTATATACTGGCCCACGAAGAGTCTAGGTCTAATGATAACAGGTTTAATAGATCAAAAGACTGTAGGGATACAGATAAGCATACAGGTACTGATGATGTAGACCAATTCTATTAGTAGCAGTTCTGTAGTATGTAATTGTTCCGTGCTATGTTGGAATCTGCGCCGATTCCGAATCGGGTTGCGCGATGTTAGAATTCTTACTTTGTGCGGCAAAGTTGGAATGCAGTGTTGGGTTACCGCGGGTGTTGACGCCTATAAAAAGCACAAGCAGATGACATTAACGTCAAATGCTTGTCAGTTAGTGTGCTGTCATGACCTTCTGCCAAGCTGCTAACAAGTGTTCAATTGCCAGTTAAGTACTTATTATTATCTAGTCTAGGAATAACTAATAACTAAGTAATTTGCCAAACTTTCTTTATCATTCTTTGATTTGACTTGGTGACAATTTAAACCCTGAAAGAAGTAAAACTGGAATAGATTATTCACTAGCAAAATCAAACATGGATCTACACCGCAAACATATGACTGCTGAATTAGATTATATTTTAACTGCCAACAACACCATCATCCTGTCCGCTGAGAAGCATGCAACCATCGTCGACATCCTCAAGCAACTTCGACCACAGGCATCAGACAAAGGCAACAAGGATCTCCCTGGAGATGCAAAGCTCAGGTGGTGGGTCAAGAGCAAGCACTTCAAGTTCATCAACCTCCCAGACCTTGGACTGTCGAATGTGCTTGTGGTCACAAAAAAGGTTTGGCCATTTACCTTTAAACAATCAAAATAATATTTTTCCACATTATTCACCCCTCCCATATTTTATCAAAGTATTTCTTATGAACTAAGACATTATTCTGCCCCTTGTTGTATTTGGATAATGAATCCATGAACATTATCCTAGAAAGATTTGAGACAAAAACATCACAAATAGGGCCTATTGTTCATAATTATGATCTTTTTCCATACTAATGATGAAATGTACCAAGGATGTTTATTTTAATGCCTTTTGGGGGTTTAAAAAGATTAACCATTGTTTAAATTAAATAGTGTTTACCCCTCTCTTTTTTAGAATTATATTTTTTTCAACTGCTTCAACTATCATCTGATTTAAATCAAAACTAAACTGAAATGGCTATTCTTAGATATAGGCTTTGTTTTCATATTGTTATCATATTGTTAGAACCTAATACTGTTAACACACCTATTGTCATATAAGGTAAACGAGTCAGTCAGCGTATTTACGTGACTCTGCTTCACTCCAGAGCAACCAAAATACGATTCCAACTTGGTCGCGCGATCTGGGAATCTTCATATTGCGCAGCTCCAAGTGAGAATATTCTAACACGGTGCAGATTCTGAGATGGGTCGTAACATAATTATTGTAAGAAACCAGGTCACACAGTGTCTGAATGTTTTCAGTTGAAAAGGAAAGAAGATATAAAAGTGTGGCTCCTGTAACGCTACCAAAGTCTCGTTATGGTGTGCTACCAGTAGAGGTTAACACTATAAATGACCAGGTTTTTTGACAGGAAGCCTGTTAATTCCAGTGTTTGTTCCAGACCTGTTGATAAGGTTTACAAGCCATACACTGCTAATGGGTTTGTTGCTGTTGATGGTGGTTCACTACACCCTATTTGTATCATGCGTGATACTGGTTGTGCCCAGTCACTCGTTTAGAGGGAAGTTGTCCCTGTGAATGAGCATTTGTTTATTGAGAAGTATGCTCCCGTTCATGGGGTTGGTGCCCATGTTAGTGTTCCCTTGCATCGTATAGATCTTCATTGTGACTGGCTATTTAGGCCTGATATTGGTGTGGATTGGGAGTTTTAGATACTTCTCATAACTACTGTACTTTGGCGTCAGTCGTCCGACGAATGTGAGGTCAACAGGATGATTGTAGAGTGGCTTCCTGGCACCTGGCTATTGCATAATTATTGTCTTAATGCTTCAGAATTCTTCAGCTACCCCCTCAATGACTCTGGACTTTAGTGACGACACACACCGATAAAGTATTTTGAAGAAGACAAAAACTACTCCATGCCATCTGTCCCTTGACTTATTAAAGTTTGGAAAGTCAATTCATCCTACTTGGTAACAACTTTTTATGTTTATTCATTAGTTTTGGTGTGCTGTGAGCATTCGGTGGATTTTTGTGTAATGTTGTAAATATATTATTTTTATAATAAAATAAATTTTTGAATATACTTACCCGGTGATTATATAAGCTGCAACTCTGTTGCTCGACAGAAAACTCTACGTTAAAAATCCGCCAGCGATCGCTATGCAGGTAGGGGGTGTACTTCAACAGCGCCATCTGTCGTGCAGGTACTCAGTACTCAATGTAAACAAAGAACTCAATTTTCTCCTCGGTCCACTGAGTCTCTATTGGGGAGGAAGGGAGGGTCCTTTAATATATAATCACCGGGTAAGTATATTCAAAAATTTATTTTATTATAAAAATAACATTTTTCAATATTTAACTTAGCCGGTGATTATATAAGCTGATTCACACCCAGGGGGGTGGGTAGAGACAAGCAATAAATGTTTACATTATTATGAGCTAAGGATTTTTTATTTCATTTTAGCAGTTATCAAAATAACAAACTTAAAATAAATAAGTACCTGGTAAGGAAGTCGACTTGAACAATTACTCTGCCTTTTTAAGTACGTCTTCCTTACGAAGCCTCGCGATCCTCTTAGGATGCTGAGCGACCCCTAGGAGCTGAAGTATCAAGGGTTGCAACCCATACAACAGGACCTCATCAAAGCCTCTAATCTAGGCGCTTCTCAAGAAATGACTTTGACCACCCGCCAAATCAAGTAGGATGCGAAAGGCTTCTTAGCCTTCCGGACAACCCAAAAACAATAATAAAACATTTCAAGAGAAAGATTAAAAAGGTTATGGAATTAGGGAATTGTAGTGGTTGAGCCCTCACCCACTACTGCACTCGTTGCTACGAATGGTCCCAGAGTGTAGCAGTTCTCGTAAAGAGACTGGACATTCTTAAGATAAAAAGACGCGAACACTGACTTGCTTTTCCAATAGGTTGCGTCGATTATACTTTGCAGAGATCTATTTTGTTTAAAGGCCACGGAAGTTGCGACAGCTCTAACTTCGTGTGTCCTTACCTTCAGCAAAGCTTGGTCTTCCTCATTCAGATGGGAATGAGCTTCTCGTATTAACAGTCTGATAAAATAGGATAAAGCATTCTTTGACATAGGCAAAGATGGTTTCTTAACTGAACACCATAAAGCTTCAGACGGGCCTCGTAAAGGTTTAGTTCATTTTAAATAGAACTTAAGAGCTCTTACAGGGCATAAGACTCTTTCTAGTTCATTTCCAACCATACGATAAGTTTGGAATATCGAACGAAATTGGCCAAGGCCGAGAAGGCAGCTCGTTTTGGCTAGAAAACCAAGTTGTAGAACATGTAGCCGTTTCGGATGAGAATCCGATGTTCTTGCTGAAGGCATGAATCTCACTGACTCTTTTAGCTGTGGCTAAGCATACCAGGAAAAGAGTCTTTAAGGTGAGATCTTTCAGGGAGGCTGATTGTAGCGGTTCGAACCTGTCTGACATAAGGAATCTTAGTACCACGTCTAAATTCCAACCAGGTGTAACCAAACGACGCTCCTTCGTGGTCTCAAAAGACTTAAGGAGGTCCTGTAGATCTTTATTGTTGGAAAGATCTAAGCCTCTGTGACGGAAGACTGATGCCAACCTGCTTCTGTAACCCTTGATAGTGGGAGCTGAAAGAGATCGTTCTTTCCTCAGATCTAAGAGGAAGTCAGCTATTTGAGTTACAGAGGTACTGGTCAAGGATACGGATACTGACTTGCACCAGTTTCGGAAGATTTCCCACTTCGATTGGTAGACTCTAAGGGTGGATGTTCTCCTTGCTCTAGCAATCCCTCTGGCTGCCTCCTTCGAAAAGCCTCTAGCTCTCGAGAGTCTTTCGATAGTCTGAAGGCAGTCAGACGAAGAGCGTGGAGGCCTTGGTGTACCTTCTTTACGTGTGGCTGACGTAGAAGGTCCACCCTTAGGGGAAGTGTTCTGGGAACGTCTACTAGCCATCGAAGTACCTCGGTGAACCATTCTCTCGCGGGACAGAGGGAAGCAACTAGCGTCAACCTTGTCCCTTCGTGAGAGGCGAACTTCTGCAGTACCTTGTTGACAATCTTGAACGGAGGGAATGCATATAGATCTAGATGTGACCAATATAGGAGAAAGGCATCTATATGAACTGCTGCTGGGTCCGGGATTGGTGAGCAAAATATTGGGAGCCTCTTGGTCATCGAGGTTGCGAAGAGATCTATGGTTGGCTGGCCCCAGGTGGCCCAAAGTCTCTTGCATACATCCTTGTGGAGGGTCCATTCTGTTGGAATTATTTGTCCCTTCCGACTGAGACAATCTGCCATGACATTCAAGTTGCCTTGGATGAACCTCGTTACTAGTGATATGTCTAGACCTTTTGACCAGGTGAGGAGGTCCCTTGCGATCTCGTACAACGTCAGAGAGTAGGTCCCTCCTTGCTTGGAGATGTACGCCAAAGCCGTGGTGTTGTCCGAGTTCACCTCCACCACTTTGCCTTGAAGGAGAGACCTGAAGCTTTTCCAGGCCAGACGTACTGCCAGTAGCTCCTTGCAGTTGAAATGCATTGTCCTTTGACTCGAGTTCCATAATCCCGAGCATTCCCGACCGTCTAATGTCGCACCCCAGCCTACGTCCGATGCGTCCGAGAAGAGAACGTGGTTGGGAGTCTGAACAGTCAGGGGAAGACCCTCTCTTAGGTTGATATAGTCCTTTCACCAAGTCAGACAAGACTTTATATTTTCGGAAACCGGGATCGAGACCGCTTCTAGCGTCTTGTCCTTTTTCCAGTGAAAAGCTAGATGGTATAGAAGAGGACGGAGGTGTAGTCTTCCTAGTGACACAAATTGATCCACGGATGACAGCGTCCCTACCAGACTCATCCACAGCCTGACTGAGCAGCGTTCCTTCTTCAGCATCTTCTGGATGGATAGCAGGGCTGGGGGCTGATCGTCTTGTTCAGCAACGTCCTCATCAGAGGGTTCCTCATCCGAAACTGATGAGGAAACGGCAACGGAGTGAGCAACGTCTGACTCGCTGAATACGGTCGCACTGGTGGATGCGTGACGGAGCCGGACGCAATATCATGGAACTGCTGCACAGTCTGTGAACTGTCAACAACCATGGGTGCGCGAGGAAGCACAGCGTCAACCCGAAACTGTCTAGACCGTCTGGGTTGTGCAGTCAACACCCTACCGGGTTGCTGAGGTTGACGCACTGCGTCACAACAAGTCACCTCTGCTGGTTGTTGAACGTCCTGAACGTCAACAACCACCTCCGAGCGTCGCTTAACGTCAACGTGCGGCTGGCAACCCACACTGGGTCGCATCGGTGGAGGAACCACCTCAACTGGCAGACGCGAGTAGGTTACCTCAGCGTCAACAGGGCGCACAACCGACCGGTTGGAAGGTTGTTGGCCAGAAGGTTCTTCTCCGCATTTAAGTCCTCTATCAAGGACGCAAGCTTGGACTGCATGTCTTGCAGCAAAGCCCATTTAGGGTCTACGGGAGCAGGTGTGGCAACAGACGGGGTTAGCGACTGAGGCGGAACTGTTTACCATCCCTGAAAGCCTTGTTATGCGTGACATAATAGTACAGCAAAACTTCAAAGGCTCGACAACAGCTGAGAAGTTGACCTGTAAACAACTTGGAGCGTCTCCTGGCTAGGCGCCAGGGAGAGTCTACCAGAATTGAGAAGTCTATCTGGGCAGAGGCATGAACTCCCAAGCCGAGAACTTCTCTCGTGTCATATCAGACTCTCGCTCTATAAACCAGTTTAAAAGAAGGGAAAGCAAAGGCTGTATCCCCCAAACTCCTCCTGGTGAAAAACCAGTCGCCTAGCCAACGTAACGCTCTCTAGGAGAGCGAGAGAGCACTAGCTTAAAAACAACGGCTTCGAAGTAGCTAGGCCTAGTGTAAGTTCTGACGTTTAGGCGAACGAGGAGCAGCAGTTACAAGATCCGGACGAAGATCCTTAAAAAAATCATCATGATTTAATTAAAGTCCATAGGAGGCTAAGCAGCTTAAGGCTCCTTTCCATCTGACAGAGTCCTCAAGGGAATATCAGTAGGAGGGAGAACAGCAACTTCCTCATCTACAGGAACCTTGTCCGATAAAAGCTGAGTCTCTCACTGGTGCATTAGTAGCGGACCAGAACGCAACGTCATGTAACTGCTTGACAGTCTGTGAACTGTCAACAACTGAACTGTCAACCACAACAGGTGCGTGAGGACGTACAGCGTCCACTCGAGACTGCTTTGACTGCCTAGACTGAGCAGTCAAAACAACTCTAGAATGCGGAGGTTGACGCACAGCGTCAAAACAAGTCAACTCCGATTGTTAGTGAACGTCCAGAACGTCAACAGGAGCATCAGCCAGTGGCCTAACGTCCAAATGCGGCTGAAAAACCACACGAGACCGCATCGAGTGTGGTTCTAAACAACCTGACTGACGTGACTAAGCTACGCCAACGTCAACAGTAAGCACAAAGGAACGTTAGGTTGGCTGAAAGCCAGGATATCGATGAGATAAACGGCTAGACTCAACGGACTAATCGACAGAATAGTCTTCCATAAGGGAGGCAAACATATACTGCATGTTTTGCCATACAACCCCTTAAGGATCAACGGAAATGGTTGTGGTAATAGACGAGGGTAACGTCTGTGACCGCAACACTTTGCCTACAAAAAAAGACTTTCGGAGTCTGTGTTACGCTTTTGTTAGGCGGCGAGCAGTTATCCGATGACTGCATAGGGTCAGAGCTGTCCTAATGGCTGTAACCAGGACGCTGGACCTGTCCTGAAAGGACTGACTTTCGCTTAAGGGCTTCGAAACCTTGTGACAGGTTTCTTATGGGAAAAGCCTACGGATGGCGAAGAGAAACAACGTCTCTCTCGTCTTATGGTAGGGGAGATCTTGGTAAGAAACACCCGATACCATAGAGGGAAAAACGTCTGTTCGTTGGTCAAGGCCTCTCGAACCCATAAGTCTTTTGACATTACTTCTCCCCTGGGCTTGGGAGCTTGCAAGAGGTCCCGGACTAGGTGAACGACAGGCACGAACAGACGAACCCTCGGACGCAACACTGTAACACTTTGCGCCTCGGACGCAACACTGTAACACTTTGCGCATATCACTTTATCACTTCGATTTTCTGTTTTGCACTTATTTCTACCTGAAACACGCAATTCTACCCTTCATTAAAAGGTAGTAATTGCGAAATTAGTCGTATAATGCAAGCTCATAATACCAGCAAAAAACAGAAAACATATTTTAAGATAAAAAGAAAAATCAGTGGCTGGGAAAGAGACTAAACACTAGTTCATATAACTACGTTTTCAATCTCTCACCGCACATAGCCTGGGGACGAGAATAAAAACCTAAAAACGTTTTATCCTTCCTCCCCGTACAGAGACTAGGGACGAGAGTAACATGAGAACAACGTTACCCGCTTGAACGGAACGTTTTCTCTCCTCTCTCTCCCTCCGTCTCTATCTCTCTCTCTCTTTCTCTCTTGATTTCGCACCTAAGAGAAGAGCCCAATTATATATCGTCAAAAAAACATGTTATTTGACTAAAGGAAAAAACTGAAAGGTTTTTCAAATAAAAAGTTCCTTTAAATTAGAATTTAAAACATTTAAGCTAAGAAAGAATGAACAAAACGTCAGAATCGATTTACTCTTACTGCAAAGTGAAACCGTGATACACTCTCTCTCTATCGTAACGATAGAGCGCATGTTGAACGTCCTGAACGTCAACAACTGCGTAGCATAAAAAACTAAACGTTAGTTCATCTTTGAAAACAGTACGAAGACTATCAAAGAAATTCTTTCATAAAATATTACATTTAAAAAGTTTTAAATCCTTTAAAAGCTAAAGACGATATAAAGGGCTCAATGTTGATTAACTTCGGTTTCCAAGTTAGGACCGCCTACTCTCAGGAAAGGTCTATATCTAT
>NC_090749.1:12334303-12364303 GCF_036898095.1 Palaemon carinicauda
ATTTTGTAATACAATGTACACAAGTTTAAAGTAACATATAACATTTAAGAGTATAGATTCATTACAAAATAATAAAGAGCCTTGGCTTACTTTCTGGATCTATTATCAGTCCTAAAAAGGAAGTTAGGAGCGATGCCTTGAATTTTTTTTATTGATCTTTGTTTATCTTGTTGTTTTGGGTAGACAAATGGAGACTGTCTTGAGACAGTTGTAGTTTTTGAAAGATTGTTTTCCAGATCATTTAGTAAGGTTTTACAAGAAAACTTCATTTGAAAGGAGATTTATAATCTTCCACAATCTTCCAGTATTCCAGGCAAAAGGAGAGAGGGCTCTAACGGGAGGAGAATTGTGATGAAAAAGATTCGTCCTGTGGAAAGTCAATTGGGAGAGAAACGTGGATTTTCTTCGAAAGTGTCTCAAACAATAAAGTTGTTAAATGATCATTATTATGGGTTCGATGATGACGTGGTTATTAATTGGGGTCTGCAGGGGGAATCTACAAGAGGAAGGGAAGAGCCTTTAGGGAAACAGTTGTTGATCGCTAAAGTATATGCTTCTTAAGATTAGTTGATAGGAGAGAGAGAGAGAGAGAGAGAGAGAGAGAGAGAGAGAGAGAGAGAGAGAGAGATTCACATGTGTTTTTACAGAATACTTAAATAGCCAAAGGATGCACATAAATTTAAAGAGAATGGTCCTAAAGGAATAATATTTCCTGAAATACATAATTCTCTGGACCCAGTAAAGCGATAAGAATATTTGTATCAAAACGGAAACTTTGGGGATAATATATTTCATAAAAAGTCTTCAGCAAGACGTTATACCAATATATACCCGAATAAGGGGTTCCAGATGGATATTTCTTCTTCCCTGGATAAAGTTTCATATCTTACGGTGTAGTGGCTGTTGTAACAATATGTGAATGTTGTGGTCAGGATTTCGTATGTAATCAGTGTATGAATATTGTTTGGTACGCTGTCTTAGATTGTAAATGATATCTGTTGTTTATGTTTGGGTAAGTCACGTGACCACAGAGTCTTCCACATTCTCCCCCACTCTCCACATGTTGGCTGGGCAATGCTGTATAACTTGCTGTATAACTTGTATTTTTGGGCTCAAGCCATGTCATCCTGATGGAAGTTTCTTCATTAGTAGCTTCCTAGGTTATATGTGACTACAGTGATATATCCCAGAGAATTTACCGAAGGTACCCAGAATTCTAACTCCTGGAGCGAATATCCCTTAAAATATTAAGAAGGGATATGCGTAAGGACGTAATAGCACACCTCATAGCAATCTGCACCCCAGATAGAGTTTTTACGTTTCGAGGAGGTGTGGAAAAAATAAAAGGGGGGCCCTCCAAAGGCCATCCCCGTTCCCTACTACTATCGATAGTACAACAGCGCCATCCTTACGATAGTGGTCATTCCTTTTATCGTAGCGATTTCGCTCGGTGGTATTTTCCTGTGATTGAATTTTTTCGATTGTTTAAAGGATTTTTAATCATGCTTTCTTCATCCTCTTCCGCCTTTGGAAAGTTGAGTATCGGGTCTATACTTTAAATATGTTTTAGCTGCTGTTTCACAATGAAATTAAGTATTTATTGTGTTTAAGAGCTAGGCCAGTTACTGGAGGCGCCATGAGTGCCGTCGTTCTTAGGCATGCGTTATTTAGTTAGCGGAACAACTTCCAGTTTTTATATAGCTTTATTCAATTCTTGTAATTAATTAGCTATTTAGGCATCTATTCTTGTGAAGATTTGATTATGTGCATAATTATTTCATTTTTCCTCTGTCGATCGTATAGTTAGAGTTTCGGTGATTTAGGTAACCGAGAACTCGTATAGCCTAGTTAACCTAACCTAGACATTTTCTATACGTTCGACATTCCCCGATTACCCTTGTGTTTTGTTTTCATTCTTTGGAGACTGATACCTCCTAGAATGTTATGAAACTTCTCACGTCTCTTCGGAGACTTAAGGGTAATCCCTTTCCCTCTGAGTGTAGCCTCAGGCTACAACCCTAGTAGCCGTGCCTGAATTTTATTCAGACATGGCTAACCTGGGGTTTGGTTTCTGCCTATTCTCTTAACCTTTGGTTGTGGATATACCAGCAGGTTTTGAGATTTAGTCAGAATCTCAGACTATTTAGTCTTATGTCGACGACCTGCCGGTAAGGTGAGTTGGTTGTAGGATACCTTTATTCCCCTGCCGACAAGGTTGCCGACAATGGAGGTTAGCCCTCCATAGTCACATTAGAGTTATGGTAGTATACCATCTTCTCCTTGTGACTAAAAGACTAGTCCTGTGCCACAGCCCTGGGCTAAGAGTAATTCTCTTTTAGCCTAGGATAACGGCGCACTGGAACCCTGTTTCTCCCTTGTTGAGAGGAGGCGGCATTGCCGCCACCCCCTTAACTGTGTTGGCATTCTCTGTGTTGGAGAACTGAGTCTCTCCTAGCACTTGGATTCTGTCGATACCGATAGAGAAACAGAGTTCCTTTTATAGGTGGTAGGACTGATAAGTTTGTCAGTTCCTTTCACAGACATTACAGGACCCTTTTCCCATACCCCTCTATCCTCTTTGATGGTTGATCCATTGTGTTTTTAGGGTGACATCCTGCAACCTTACCTTTGCAGTAGGGTGCTGGAGCCAGCCAGACTCCCTTTCCTATCTTGGCTGGCGGCAGGGCTACTACCGCCTGCCGGCCTGGCCGGCAACCAATATGGCTGCTGGCAGTCATGAACTGTCGGCAACTACCGTCATTGCCGGCGGCTGCCGTCGTTGCCGGCGGCTGCCGACATGGCTGGCGGCTGACGGCACATTCGCCAGCTGCTGGCCTGGCCGACAGTTACGTCCATGATGGCCGTGAGTGGGTAGTCCCTTCTGTCCCCAAGGTTCTTATGTCCTCCCTTGGACTGTTGCTATATGTTCTGTTGCCTGTGTGCTGCTGGCCGGGCCGGCAAAGTCAGTGCTGACTCGGTAGGCAGCGCGCCGACTGTACTAGTACTGTCAGCGGGTTGCCGGCAATAGTACTGTAGCTATATAGAAGCCTGAATATTACATTCTCCCCTTTTATTAGAACCTTCTTCCGGGAAAAAGGCAGTCTATTAGACTTTGACTTCCTTAATTACTGTATACATTTACAGTAAAGGATAGCCCTTTTTTCCATACTGTCTCTCTCTCTGTCTCGCTAGTTCTGCCGGGTATGCCGGCAAGTCCTAGCTAGACCGGCAATATGCCGGATCAACTACTGTATAGGTTATACAGATAGCTAGTATATCTCAGTATAGTATATGCCGTAGATGGAAAACTACTTTATTTCTTGTATTAGTAGTTATTTCCAATATATTTTGGATATCCAGCTTGGGCATTTGCTGAGCCTATTCCTATATTGAAGTAATATGATTTCTTCAATATCCTGATTAGAAATCAGTTTAGGATCACCCTACAATATCAAATACTTGAAGGCAAGAGTTATACACTCCTAACCTTTAGAAGGTACAGCCTTTTCTTGAGTCTCCCTGATCAGGAAACTATATTTTAATATAGTAGGAAGACTACAGCAAATGACCTGAGTCGGATATACTAATATATGTCTTTATTTTTCTAGTCCATCTGGCTTTATGCTGGATGGACCCTTATGTCATATGCTGCCTGGTAGGCAGCATAATGACTAGATTACTATACATAGGTACAGTAGTCGATAATTTGCAATATAGACTTACTGCATTTAGAAAACTACAGTACCATGATACAGTAGTATTTTCTAGCATACCTTGAGTATCCTTCAGCGAGTTTTTCTGCTGGTACCGCTTATATATTGAAGGAATATTTTCTTTAATAGTCTGATTTAGAATCAGTCATCCTGACCCCACAGTTTTAACATTTTTTGGGACAGTTACTTGATACTTCTCTACCCCTAGGGGTAAGAACCCTTCTACTTGGATTTTCTCAACATAGAAAGCTCCATGTAGTTAATGCTGAGGGGAGGTAGCAGCATTTGCTCGCGGGGGTACACAAGTATGTATCTCCTACTATCCCTTTATAGCTTACTGTCCTAAGCTATTCTGTCGTAGATGACATTTACATGTTGATTATCAGGGTAATAATCCCTTGTATACTCATTTGGTTTTCCTTTCTTTACAGGTGGAACACCAGATATCTTGTGCTGCGGTCCCCTGCAAAGCCAAGAGTAAGGACTTGTACGGTCAGAAGACTTGCAGGTTGCATGCCCCCTGCAATATCATTTTCGGATCCCTACATTATTGGAACTCACAGGGTTGCAACATATGTCGGACATTGATGTCTGAAGGTTTTGATAATCCCAAGTCTACAGAGACTAGGGATATAGCTCAGTATAAATTACGTAACTGGGTGAGAGGCTTCCAAAAGATCTCTCCGGGACTTTTCCTACCTAATTATAGGATGCGTAAGCTATTATTTCTAAAGCTAAGTGAGGAAATAGTAGTTCCTCAGGAGCCAACTACATCCCCTGATGACGAGAAAACCTTTGGGATCGAGGGCAAGAATTGCCCTTAGGTAGAAGAGAAATATGTTGTGTCGGATTTTCCTCCTCCTATGCCGGCTAAAAAGCCGCTGATGTCAACATCTTCATCTTCTACCCCTTTATTGGATAATGTGGTATAATTATGTACCCAACTGAAGAATCAGATAGAGAGCTTTGGTAAACAAAGCAAAAAGCAGGAAGTAAAACAGAATATAGAACCTCGTAAAGCTTCTCTTGTTGCTTCCCACGGGTCAGTCAAACGATCCATGAATCAAGACCTTCCTTCCTACATGCTCCATAACCAATCCCTGGAGGTTTGCGGAGCAGATGTCGATTTCAAATGGCTATCTCTACATCTCAGAGAAATTAGGTGCTGTTCCTTTGGACAAAATCCAATTTTGGCCAAGCTTTGATGCTTTCCCTAATTGTTGGGTTCGACTGTGGTATGAACCATAGTCAGGAAAATGAACGGAACAAAAGGAGGTCATGATTCTTGACCATGTTAAGGCACAGACTATCCTTTCAGGTAATCTTAAGAGGGCGGGTTATTCAGAAACAAAGGTATTCTCACTGAATAACAGACACCCTTCCTTTCTTGCTCCTACTTCACTCGCTTTCCCCTTTATGGGGAAGGTATTTACTTCGGTTACCAAAGCTGTAGAGGTGGGTGAACCATGTCCTACACTCGATGAGTGCAAGCCTTTGTCACCAGCCTTTCCCGGTCAGAAAAAGGATTGGAAGGATGTCCATTTGACATTTTCGGTAGGAAAATTAGACAAGGATGTCGCAAGTCGACAATTCAATGTATGTGTCCCTAATTTGTCCGATTTGCTCTTGTTTAATGAACTCGAGTCAAAGAAGAGACTTGCGACATCCCTTTCTCTACAAAACTACATAGAGTTGTGTTCAACCTACGAAAACACCCCAGACATGCTCATGGTCATAGCCAAAATGCATATGGCTACCTTGGTAAAGGACCTTTACGCCTTTGTGAAGGCTAGGAGAACATGTAGAGAGTTTGCGTTCGCTGCTGCAAGAGTGAAACCCGAAACAAGAAAGCTAATATCTTCCACTATCTGGGGTAAAGACCTCTTCCCACAAGAGGTCATTAAGGAAGGAATTAAGAATGCCACTATGGAAAACATAAGTCTTCTCCGGAAATGGGGCATTCCCTCAAAGAGGAAATCTTCTGTGTTTGTGGGTCCCCAGCCTAAAAAGAAGATCGAAAATACTGGAAATATTCCAGTGACCACAATGCTACAGGGAAATGGTCAAAAGTCTAAACCTGCTGATTATTCGAAGCATAAAGACGCTTTGGCTAAGAGGAACTTTCCCTCATTATCGCAGGACCTTCGATCCTTTGGTCCAGAGCCTATTCGAAATGAACCGTTGGTGGGAAACAAAAATGTCCCTACTTACGTCTTCTTACCTTCTTCTACAGTTCAAAACCTTCCTGGAGGAGTATACCTGAGAGCTCTAGAGTATACAGGTATTAAGAAAGCTATGGCTCGTCGAGTTCCAGGGAAGGCCATTTTCTGTTCACGAGAAGGACTCGAGAAATCTCCGAGTCCTTTTGAACCTGTCGCCACTCAACAAGTTTACAGCAAACTACAAGTTTCGAATGTTAATCTTTCTGAATATATGGACCTTGTTCCAATTAAGGGTGTTCGTAGTCTTACCAGACCTTAAAGGTGTCCCCCGGAACCTTCCAGCCAACCACCCCCCTTCCTCCTATCTAGGATTCATGTCACGAAGAGTAATATTCATCCTAGAATAGATACGTATCAGACTCACAGTCCTAAGTATCTTCATAGAGATGACCCGGTTCCCGGGACATCGTAGATGCAAGATTTGCCTCTAGAAGTCTCAACTTTCTTCAGATTTATGGTTTCGATAGCTAAGAAACCATCGAAGCTTTCAGTCACATCAACTCAATTTCCTCTTGGGAATTTAAAGGGGAGCTCACAAGGTCCGGCAAGTGACTCAGCTGATCGATCAGATTCCCGAAACGCTAACAAGGGTAAACGCTAAACTTTCCCTGGTTCGCAATTCTGATAGACCTTGTGCAATGAGTACATCGGAAGGATGCGTTAAGAGTCTGGAGAAAACACGCATGAAATGCTTGAAGAGATCAGATATGACTTCACAATCGAACATCTCGTACAGTTCCGGTGAAGTTACCCATCCCTTTCTTAAAGGAATGGCACCTAACAGCAGTTCACTTTCAACTGATCCACGATGTGACGGTGGATACTCTATCTCAATCCAAGGAGATAGAGCTGGAATGGTCCATGGATGCAGACATATTCCATCCCAGATGGGAACAAGTCCCGGAACGCAGCTCGACCTTTTCATCATGAGCATCTTCAAGATAGTACCTCGTTTAACAGCCCCTTACGAGGATCCTCTAATGAGGCTGATAGACTAGAGGAGGCCGGTCTTAGTTCCGATCCTAGCTATATTTCTGAAGATTCAAAAATAAACTGCCTTAGGTTTATCACGGAGAACCCAAACCCCTCATTTCATGAATTGCTTGCCCTAGTGGTTAGAAAGAGGTTTGGGATCTCAGAAGGCAATATAGAATTCTTAGAAGAATACAAGGCTAAGTCTACTAGAAGACAATATGAGTCTTCCTGGAAGAAGTGGGTGCAGTTTGTTAAAACAAAAGGACCAAAAGAGATTTCTATGAACTTCTGTCTGCCCTTCTTTGTCCACCTTCATAGCCAGGGATTGGCGGCCAATACGATAAATACGTGCAAATCGGCCTTGATAGACCTCTCCTATATGCCTTTCAAGTGGATCTGGCAAATAAAATCTTTAACAAGATTCCGAAAGCATGTGCTAGACTTAGGCCTGCAGCACCACAAAAGCCCATCTCTGGGTCTTTGGACAAGGTCTTACATTATGCCTCATCAGTGAACAATGAAGATTGTTCTCTTAAGGATCCAACCCAAAAGGTTATTTTCTTGTTTGCAATAGCCTCTGGGGCTAGAGTTAGTGAGATAGTGGCTCTATCGAGAGATGAGGGCCACATTCAGTTCACAGACTTAGGAGAACTGAATCTCTTTCCTCATCCAACATCTCTCGCTAAAAACAAGCTACCCATCATTTCTCGCTAAAAACGAGCTACCCACTAAGAGGTGGAGTCCCTGGAGAATCTGTCCTCTGAAGGAAGATGTCTCTCTATGTCCTGTAGAGTGTCTAAAGGTCTATCTTTGTAGAACTTCAGACTTCAGGGGAGGACAGCTCTTTAAAGGAGAAACTTTGGTATCAAATTTATCTCTAAATCAACTAAGGGCGAAGCTCACCTACTTTATTCGTAGAGCGGATCCGGACAGTACTCCCGCAGGTCATGATTCGAGAAAGATTGCTTCATCACAGAACTTCTTTTAGTACATGGACTTTGAGTTTCTTCGTTCATACACTGGATGGAAATTATCCAGAGTGTTTCACAAACACTATGCAAAACAAGTGCATGAACTGAAACACTTTGTAGTGGCGGCAGGTAGTGTATTAAAACCTGCCCCCTAATTGCTGTGATAAATTATTTTTGGTTTAGGACCTCACTTGTCCTCGGACATGCACTGGATAAGAATCATCCAGGGTGTTCTACAAACACTATGATATGCTAGTCCATGATATGAATCAATATGTGGTGACGTTAGGTAACTTATTTACTCTGCCGTTTATTCTACGATGAACAGATAATTGACTGGGACTGTCAGTTAAGGGGAGAGGAAGTCATCCTTTTTAAGTATGTCTTCTTTAAGTTAAGTGTTACCATGGTAACACTAGCTCTGTTCTAAAATCCCAGGTGTGGAATTATACAGATAGCACTAGTGCCGGTGTACGAAGTACATAGTGCAGTTAATGGTAACCAGTACAGGAATTATGAAGAGCGATTATCTTTTATCTTCTCTTGAATCTAAGAGTGCCATTTCTTGATTTCATTCCTTCAAGAAAGAAATATGATTCCTGTACTCGTTTCAGGTATAATCCCATTGACAGACTACATTCATTTTGCTAACCATCTCTTGTAGTCATTTATTAGAAATAAATGTCTATTAAAATGTAGTGTGTCCACTTTCGCCAGACAATTGTATCTATACATGCCAGAGTTTTTATCTATCTAGAATGCATCCTTCACATATTTGTATGCATCAAATGTTAGACATAAGAAACACTGATGTCAATTTGGCCAAATATACAAATTGAGACTATTTGAATATTCAGTGTGTACCTAAGTTTGGTCTTACTATTTATGTAAACCTTGAAATCCCTTTTCAACTGTCTAGATGACTCTTCCCTGTAGGAGGCAGGAAGCACTAACTTTGTTCATGATTAGTGATGCTGACATATAACGGTATTGTCACTAGTTTCATATGGTCAGTATGACCATTGAAAAGGTTGATATAAGGTTTAGGCACTGATGGAAAATCCACAAATACATTAATGCTCTGGTATGCTTCCATCAGGACAACATGGCTCGAGCCCAAAAAACGGATTTTGAGCGAAGCGAAAAATCTATTTTTGGGTGAGATAGCCATGTCGTCCTGAGGGACCCACCCATCTCTTCTGTAGAAGAGATCTTCAGTTTCCCTCCCGTAGTAATGTATCTATAACAGCCTATGCTCAATGCTACAAGGAATGGCCACTATCGTAGGGGTGGCGCTGTTGTACTGTCGATAGTAGTAGGGAACGGGGATGGCCTTTGGAGGGCCCCCATTTTATTTTTGCCACACCTCCTCGAAACGTAAAAACTCTATCTGGGGTGCAGATTGCTATGAGGTGTGCCATTACGTCCTTGCGTGATATCCCTTCTTAATATTTTAAGTGATATTCGCTCCAGGAGTTAGAATTCTGGGTACTTTCGGTAAATTCTCTGGGATATATCACTGTAGTCACATATAACCTAGGAAGCTACTAATGAAGGAACTTCCATCAGGACGACATGGCTATCTCACCCAAAAATTGATTTTTCGCTTCGCTCAAAATCCGTTAATAAACTAAGGTTAATTACCCTCAGCTTATCAATCAGAACCCATAACATGGTGTGAGAAGTGGTTCTTATCTACATAAAAGCTGAATTAAAGAAGAAATGAGGGTAAGTGACAACTTACAAGTTACGGACCAGTTTGTTGATGTCCTAGGCTACGCCTTTTGCCGACGTGCATAATTTTCCCCAGTGGGATAAGTTTTTTTTTTCTTATCATAATTAAGGTAGTTTTGTACCATAAAGATGAATGTACAGCTAACTCCCCCAAGTCCTATGGACTTTAGTGCAAGTACAAATATAGCCCTCAAATGGAAGAAATTTAAAGAAGTTTTTATTAACTATGGAATTGCCATAGGCTTAGACAATGAAGCTGACAGACGAAGGGTAGCAACATTCTTGCATGTTATAGGAGAATTAGGGGTTGAGAAATATAATACATTGTCTTGGGATGCAGATGGAGATAGATATAAGATAGATAAAGTATTAAGGAAATTTGATGCAGAATGCAGTCCCATATCAAATATAATCATGGAAAGATACAAATTTCTCAAGCGGAAACAAGAATCTAATGAAAGTTGTGACCAATTCATAACTCAGTTAAGAATTCTATGCAAAACTTGCTATTATGATAATGAAGAAGAAATGATCAGGGATCAATATATCCCCAATTTACATGATGATAAGGCTAGGGAGAAATTACTGGATCATGTGCAGATGGATACGAAGCCAATGACCTTGGAAAGGGCTGTGAATTTTGTAAAAAATTACGAAATGTGAATTCAGCAAAAGCAGCAGATGACTAGTAGTAATACTGAAGAAGAGGAAGTTAATGTCGTGTGGAAGAAGAGACCTGCTTAAACTCGGTAGTTTATTGTATTTTCTGCAAAGTCACCATCATTGTGATCTAAGGATGGGGTGTTTGGGGGAGCCTATAGGTCTACCTGTTGAGTCATCAGTAGCCATTGCCTGGCCCTCCCTGGTCTTAGCTTGAGTAGGAAGGGTCTGAATTTGGGCACTAATCATATGTATATAAGGTCAGTCTCCAGGGCATTGTCCTACTCGCTAGGGCATTGTACTGTCCCTTGTCTTTGCCATTCATGAGCGGCCTTTAAACATTTAAGAGAGGATATGTATGTTTTCCCTCTCGCTATAAACCTTCACGAGATATAATTATGTCTTTTCCTTCGAGTATCAACTACATATCTTGATTAATGTGTCTTTAAATCTTTTGTCTTCGAATGATGGAGATGAAATAACCAACGGTGTCCAATGAGCTTCCTTCCTTGTGATAACGAGAATCAAATTTATAGTATTATATAGTATTAAAGGCTTCTTTTGATTCGATCTTTCCTTATCCTTCTTGTACTTTATCAACCGAATTACTCCTCCTGTTATGTAACTCAGGACAATAGATTCCTGTTCAAATGGTTTTACATACAAACCTTCTCCTTTCTGTGTCTCCGTCTGTTCATTAACACTTGAAGTGGAATGGAAGGGAGAGGAGAACTCGGACTTGATTGAGTGGAGAGACACTCATTCGTCAGACTGTTGGTAATTGTCTCGTCTCTGCATAAGAAGAATTCTATTCCAACAAAGCTTTTGAAAACACAAACATACAGATACAAAGACAGACAGACAGACAGACACGCACTCGCACACAAATACACATATGAAAAAGCAACAATATGTCTGTGGCGTTTAATAATCGAAGACAGAATTTCTGTCAAATTAATACTATGCCTGATGCTATTAGAAATATGGATCCTGTCACACAAACGACCCCTTTATTGTAGAGAAACCGGAAGGAAATAAGTTATACACACACACACACACACACACACACACACACACACACACACACATATATATATATATATATATATATATATATATATATATATATATATATATATATATATATATATATATATGTGTGTGTGTGTGTGTGTGTGTGTGTGTGTGTAGCCTATATGTATATTTCCTCATCATCACCTCCTCCTACACCTATTGATGCAAAGGGCCTCAGTTAGGTTTTCCAGTTGTCTCTATCTTGAACTTTTAAATCAATACTTCTCCATTCAACATCTCCTACTTCACGCTTCATAGTCTTCAGCCATGTAGGTTTGGGTCTTCCAACTCTTCTAGTGCCTTGTAGAGCCCAGTTGAAAGTTTGGTGAACTAATCTCTCTTGGGAGTGCGAAGAGCATGCCCAAACCATCTCCATCTACCCCTCACCATGATCTTATCCATACATGGCACTTGGGTGATCTTTCTTATAGTTTTATTTCTAATCACTTCCTTCCATTGAACCCCTGATACCCTTCTGAGGCTTTGTTCTCAAAGCTACTAAATATCTTGAAAATTGTTTCATTGTCATACCATGACTCATGTCCATACAGTAACACCGATCTCACTAAACTGGTATTAGTCTGATTTTTACATGTAATTTCAGGCCAATTTCATTTTCAAATTCTACTTAACATAGCCATTGTCTGATTGATTTGTTTTTTCAATCTTTCACTGAACTTTAATTCTAAAGACCCAGTATTGGATATATATATATATATATATATATATATATATATATATATATATATATATATATATATATATATATATATATATATATATATATATATATATAGTACAGCCGTTTCTACTCCCCTGCTGTTCAAAGGCCTCAGATACGCCCTTATTCATGTCTGGGTTGTGGACAATTTTCATCACCACACTAGCCAACTGCGGAATGGTGATGGTGGGAGAATTTTGTCTGATAGCTCTCAGGAAGCCAACCTAGTATTGGTGACCCAGACAAATGAAAAAATGAAGTTTTTTTTCTGTTTTTGACAGATTTTGATCTAAAACCCTACAGTACGAAACAAGATATTTCAATTTATAATTTTTTAAAACATCAAGAGGAAAATTGCAGATAAAATCATTGAGATAAAATTATAGATGATATATTTTATTCAAATGTAAAAAGAGAAATTTATGAGGTGTTTTCATTCATGAATTAGCTAAAAGATGAATATTCTTCTGTTTCATATTTCACTAGACAAGTTTTTGAAAATACATTCAAGATTTAATTCGTTCACAAGTGATTAGAGAAATCACATAAATCTTAAAAAATTTTCTATAATAATTCATATTTTTTTCCGGTTAGCATTGATTAAAACTTATTTTATATAGCAAAATTTTAAAGTCCAAATGATAGTTATATGTTTGGTAATCATTTTAGCACTAGTTTTAAAATTAGTCTATTGAATTACGTTTATTTTCTATATAATTTATCAGTATATTGATACATTAAGCCTTTATTATATAATTACAATGTGTAAAGTAACTATATGATACAACAGTATACATAAAACAAAATTTACATTGCTTCTTCTTTTGGGGTAAATTAGATGGTTCTTATAATCATAATTACACAAAGTAGTGAGCTGAGCATTAAGAGTACATAATCTGGAACGATAATATATTTAACATATCCGTTGATTTACCTGATACGCGAGAGAATTTAGCAATCACGTTTAGAATGGTTGTTTTGTCAAACCTTCAGATAAGAGGGGATTAAATAATATTAACCTATTTGCAAGCCGGATATGGATAACCTACAATCTAAACAACTTGATCAGCCTCTTTTTAAAATTCTGATTTCTTTTTCTATAATTATATATGTAAATTTTTACTGAATCTTCCACATGATATGAATATTTTCATTTAAATTTATCAAAAATAATTTTAAACACAAAAAAATATTCTTAAAACGTTAAATAGCCCAAATTTAAAAAAAAACACATATATATGATGATAAAATATCTTTCCATCTGATCAAACTCGTCAGGAATTTGCGTAATATCCGTTAACTGAGATTGGAGGAAGCCTTTCCTGCTCCATCATTATTTAATAAGTAAAGAAACTGAAAGATAGAATACAAACATAAAAACTTTTTTCTCGTTTGACTATAATGATGATTAATTTATGCAATTTTCTAAAGATTTTGCAAAAAATAGAAGAACTCACAACACAGTTTTCTTTCGTTTTTGTACCAACAGTCTGACGAATGAGTGTGTCTCTGTTGCGACCCTTCCCAGAATCTGCACCGCGTTGGAATATTCTCGTTTGGCGCTGCACAATGTGATGATTCCCAGATCGCGCGACCAAGTTGGAATCGTATTTTGGTTGCTGTGGAGTGAAACAGATTCACGTAAATACGCCGACTGACTCGTTTACCTTATATGGCAATAGGTTTGTTAACAGTAATAGGTTCTGTTGGGTGATATCCTCGTATATGCAGTGATCAGGCCATTATGTAAAATAGTTACCAGGCCTAATGTATTTTATAATCAATATTCATTACTTCTAAAATAATTTATTGATTTCTATATATCCCATCCCTACTAAGCTATTTTTCCCTGCTGGAGCCCTTGAACTTATAGCATCATCCTACTTTTGCATCTAGGGTTGTAGCTTAGCAAGTAATAATGATGATAATAATTCATTGGACATCCACAAACAAAATGTCCTATCACTTGGGGACTTTTCAAGGTCCTTCTTAGCGTCAACTTATCTTGCCAGTTTCATCTTTTGCATTTTACATTAAATCTTTCAAACTATGTCGGTAGTTGGCAGATTATAACTCTCCTTCACTTTTTCTCTCTTTCTTCAAGCCACAATCCACTTGTGTTGGGTGACATCTTTGACTCTCATCCCCGAGTCCTTGAAGACTGTAGCAGTTTGTGGAAGTTTTGTCTACTAAAGTTTAGGAATCATTTTTATGAAGTTGTCTCCGATGAATATGAAATACTCCACCAACTGAGATGAGTTTTTCTCCCCATGTTTTGGTCCATAGCGTTCTAGTGAGTCTCTATTGCAGCGCAATGCGATTTGATAGAGACACAGAAATGGGATATTTAGTCTTTCTCAGTTTTCTTTCATTTGTCTAAACTCTTGTTATGTATAAGTTTGTGTTGTGTGTAGCCTATGTGTATGAGGGCGAATGTGTTTGTAGGTACAATATATAGTTGCAAATAAACTAGAAATAAATATGATAATCAAACATGCCTTCTATTAAATCATTGATGTCATTTTCAAGACCTCTCATGGACGAAAAATGTCGTAAAATGTCAGAGATCGAACATATATACTTGCACTTCCCAAGTAAGGGCAAGGGAGTCCAGGCACTTTCATTAACAGGTGCACACGCACAAACATACTCATTCATAAACATACTTGGGAAGATTAGACTTGTGTTTACTCTCACACCTTCTACACTATGTACTTGTGTCTATAGACATCCCGATACATAGAATACGAATAGTTAATTCAATCTTTTTATGTTATCAACTATTGAATAATATCAACATTGATCCATGAAATATAACTATGAAATCAAAATGTCTAAAGGACCCCGGTCCATCTTGGAAGGGAATCTGCATCTATTGCTAAAGTTCTGAAGACTCTGGATCCTTCCAATGTTTATGGGGAGACAACAAAGGAAAATATTCCAAAATGTCTGGAAGTAAAAGGGCGATAATTCTTTGGCTTTGTTGCCGGCATAAAGAAGTTTCCAGGTTATTGGGAATTCTGGAAAGCTATGGAATCCAGTTCTGGTTCTAAGGTCAATAATGACTTTTGTACTCTGTGTCTGACTACGATAGCCTTACTAACTCTCCTTAACCCTGGATAGGTACGGTCCTCGGACACCCCTTTAAGGGTATACTCGGACGCGAACGACCCCGACGCCAAAAAAAATTCTTGAAAAATCAGTTTTTGCAGTAACCTCCTTTTTTCTTTTGCCAAAAAAAACTTCAATGAATGCTTAAAACAACTGTAAAGATAAATACTACTCATCTGCAGAAAAACTATTTATTATAAATATTTTAAAAAATTAAGTAGAAAAAAAAGACCTGACATAAAAATTCATAAAAAAAAAGTTTATACATATATACACAAATCCTTTTAGGAATTGATTCTTGAATGTTTAGGACACATCTTGATGTATTTTGGATGAAGTCAGACCCATGGAGGTGAAGATCTGAAATGAGAAAAAAAGGGTAACTTTTTTTGGCCAAAAAAAATTGTCCAAATTTCATGAATTTTTTTGGGTACCCAAATGAAATAGGAAGTGGCTAATTTTTTTAGGGAATAAACATATGTCATCCTAAAATAGAAATATGTAAAAAAATCTTCATTATTTTGTAAATTACATTTATGTCAGGGGCCATATCTAAAGGTAATTTTTTGAGTACTTGGAAATTTCGTAAAAAAATACATATATTTAATATATAATATGATATTTATGCAGGTAAAAATATACCAAAATATCACAAATTCTATAGGGAACAAGAATATATATAGATAGGGCAGCTTACGCTTCGGATATGTCCACAAAATGGCCGCCAACCACACTGACTCAGACTCCCTAATCTGCCACTTGAAATGTAGGAAGGGTATGTCAATTTCAAGGTGTTATTTACTAATCTAATTATTATTGGATATGCATAAAAATTGTATGGTGGGTTGCTGGATAATTGTCGATTATTTTACGACTATAAAATTTAAATTCTGACCCAAAAAAACTTTTTTGAAGGGAAATAAAATCGAAAAAAAAATGTAAAACAATATTTTAGCTAAAAAAATTTGATGATATTCAATCAAAAAAAAAGTAAACAAAATTTTCCGACAAATAAACATCTAGAGGAATCATTACTCTGTGATAGTTCCTTAGTACGTAGTAATTTTGAAAGAATTGGGAAAAAACGAAAAAATGGAAATCACCGGAAAATCGAACACATACCTATATATACGCCATATCTGGCTAAAAAAAAGATAGGCATGGGTAGCCAGATCATCTAGAAACACTTTCCAACACTATAAAAATATAAGTTTTGCGACACTACTTGCCAATTCCTTACGGTAACATGACTAAGCAAAAAAATGCAAAACAAATAAAAAGGGGCACTCGTGGAAAAATGGCCATTCTAATATACGGCATTTCAGAAAAAAAAATTTCAGCCACGTGCTAGGCAAACCATCAAGGCATATTTTCCGACAAATAAACATATAAATGAAATATTACTCTCTGATAGTTCCTTAGTACGTAGTAATTTTGAAAGAAATGGGAAAAAACGAAAAAATGGCAATCACAGGAAAATCCAACACATACTTATATATACGCCATATCTGGCTAAAAAAAAAATAGGCATGGGTAGCCAGATCATCTAGAAACACTTTCCAACACTATAAAAATATAAGTTTTGCGACACTACTTGCCAATTCCTTACGGTAACATGACTAAGCAAAAAAATGCAAAACAAATAAAAAGGGGCACTCGCGGAAAAATGCCCAACATTCTAATATACGGCATCTCAGATAAAAAAAAAAGACATGCACGTGTTAGCCCAACCATCAAGGCACACTTTCTAACACATAAACATGAAAAAAAAATCAATAATATACGGCAATTCCTTACTACGTAGTAAATTTTTACAAATATTGAAAAAAAACAGAAATTGGTAACCGCAGTTAAATACCCAATATACCAATAACTACGTCGTATCTGACAAAAACAAAATCACGCATGGGTAGCCAGATCATCTAGACACACTTTCCAACATTAAAAAAGCAAAAGTTTTACGACACTATTTCGCAATATCTTACGGAAAAATGACTTGGCAAAAAAATTAAAAAAAATTAAAAAGGGACACTCGCGGTAAAATGCCCGACATTCTAATATACGACATCTCAGATAAAAAAAAAGACATGCACGTGTTAGCCCAACCATCAAGGCACACTTTCTAACACATAAACATGAAAAAAAAATGAATAATATACGGCAATTCCTTACTACGTAGTAATTTTTACAAATATTGAAAAAAAAACAGAAATTGGTAACCGCAGTTAAATACCCAATATACCAATAACTACGTCGTATCTGACAAAAACAAAGTCATGCATGGGTAGCCAGATCATCTAGACACACTTTCCAACACTAAACAAGCAAAAGTTTTACGACACTATTTGGCAATATCTTACGGAAAAATGACTTGGCAAAAAAATGAAAAAAAATGAAAAAGGGGCACTCGCGGTAAAATGGTCCTCGTGGTGATGAACGACATTTTAACTAAAAAAAAAAACATGCACATGGTAGCCAAACAATCCACCAAGACTTTCCACAACTGATAACCTATACAAGTTGCACCATTCTACGACAATTTCATAATACGTAATAACTTTGATAATTATGCAAACTACCTCAGAAGGGTAAACTCGGACGCGAACGACCCCGACGTGTCTCAGAAATCGGGGAAGGAGTACAGCTACAGCAATGCACATCTGGACACTACTAGAGCGTGTAGGGGAGACACCTCCTGCAGGTCGATCACCCACAAATTCAGTCACAGGGGTGAGTCACGTGAGAAAAACCTGTTTTTTTTTTTACGCTCGGGGTCGCAAACGACCCACCGTACCTATCCAGGGTTAAGATTGCCTATTATTACATCAAGTTCGACATTTTTATCATCAAAATTTTCATTGGTAATAGTGAGGGCCCAGATGGCACTGTGATACTTAATAAAATACAAAATTTCAATTGAATTCTCTCTCTCTCTCTCTCTCTCTCTCTCTCTCTCTCTCTCTCTCTCTCTCTCTCTCTCTCTCTCTCATCTACGAATACCCATGTCATCATAATAACCCACATCCTAAACCTTTATTATGATTCATGGAATAAAAATTGTCTTCTAAATCTCGTGAAAACTCTTTAAGGATTTTTTTTTCAAATCTACATCGAAGACGAGAGATTTTTCTCTGTTAATCTAACGGTTAGTCTGATAACCTTTAAAGGTTTAAATGTCGCTCGTGAATGGCAGTGGCAAGGGATACTGATCATGCTCTACTAGGACAATGCACTAGAGACATATGGTCTAGGCCATAGACCACCCCCCCCATCAAGCTAGGACCAGAGAGTGCCAGATAATGGCCGCTGATTCCTCAGCAGATAGACCTAACCTATTGGCTCCCCTTAAACCGACCCCATCCTTATCTCACAAGATAACGAGGTGTCTAACTACAAAAAATTATTGAGCTTAAGCGGGTCTCAAACCCCAGTCCAACAGATTGCCTAGCATAGACATTTTTGATAGGCCACAAAAACCCATAATTTTCATAATAGAAGAAACTGTCCCATATTTCCTTTATTATTCATTTTACTCAGTTAACTCTCTCACGATTCATTGACATAGTTATTCGTGACCACAATTATTGTGTTAACGACCCATTCAGGCCACCAGCTATGTTTAAGGTCTTAAAATGACTTGCTTAGGATAATGAGGTATCGTTCAGATTCTCTCTCCTAAGGTCCCAATTATAATGGTTACGAAAAAATTCTTGACGTCATCACTAATTCGATAAAACCACTACATTTAATTATTATTATTATTATTATTATTATTATTATTATTATTATTATTATTATTATTATTATTATTATTATTATTATTATTAATTGCTTAGCTACAACCCTAGTTGGGAAAGCGAGATGCTATAAGACCAAGGGCTCCAACAGGGATAAATAGCGCAGAGAGAAAAGGCAATAAGGAAATAAATAAATAATATGAGAAATAAGGAACAATTAAAATAAAATATTTTAAAAGCTGTAACACCATCAAAATAGATATTTCCTTCATAAATTATAAAAAGACTTATGTCAGCCTGTTTAACATAAAAACATTTGCTGCAAGTGAGAAACCTTTGAAGTTTTACTGATTCAACTACCCGATTAGGAAGATCATTCCACAACTTAGTCACAGCTGAATTAAAACTTTTAGAATACTATGTAGTGTTGAACCTCAGGCCTAGTATTACGAACAGGGTGGAACTGTCCAGGAAGATCTGAATGAAATGGATGGTCAGAATTATAAAAAAATATCATACAACATGCATAATGAACTAATCGAATGAAGGCGCTAGAGATTAATATCTAGATCTGAAATAAGAAATTTGATAGACCTTGAGTTCCTGTCCAACATCTTAAGATGAGAATCAGCAGCTGAAGATGAGACAGGAGAACGATATTTAAAACCAGGTAGAATGAAAGAATTAAAACTCTTCAGAGTAAATTGATAACCGAAAATCTTAAGACTTTCTTAATAAGCCATTTTTTTTTCTTTTTTTGGAGGGGGCCCAATTGAAGAAAACACTGACCTACTGTGTTTATCAAAAGAAAATTTACCATCGAGAATCACACCTAAAATTTTTAGTTATACAAAGTTCCAGAAACATTATCAATGCTGAGATCCGGATGTTAAGGAGCCACTGTCCTTGACCTACATACAATCATACTTTGAGTTTTGGTAGGATTCAACTTCATACCCCATAACTTGCACCATGCACTAATTCTAGCAAGATCTCTATTAAGCGATTTAGAAACTTCAGATCTACATCCAGGATATGGAATTGATGCAAAGAGAGTAGCATCATCTGCATATATAACAAGCTTGTTTTCAAGGCTAAACTACATGTCTTGTGTATATAAGATGAAAAGTAATAAGCCAAGAACACTGCCCTGAGGAACTCTAAATACCACATTCCTCTACTCACCATTGTGCCCATCAACAACAACTCTCTGCGATCCATTACTTAAAATATCAATAATGATGCCATGTAAAGATCCATCCCCTTTAGGTTTCAATACAGGAGTAGTGTAGTATCAGAATAAGAGTAGTGTTATATCGCTATAGGAGATGGCAAGATGGTGATATAGGCAGTGTTGCCAGATGCCCTTGGCAAAATTTCTGTATATTTTGTTCATTTTTTCTGTAGATTTAATGAAATTTCTGTAGATTCCTCATATGTACTTTATTTGCTTTTTAATACAAATATTTGAAGTTATTGATGCATAACTAAAAAAAAAAATAGCATAAATTTGATCCTTTTATATGTACAGACAGGCTTTAACGTAATTTTGTAGAATTATGTTTTGATGTTTAAATTTACATAATTAATATCAATGTTAGTCCCTTTATATGTAGACACACTACCATAATTTTAGAGATTATTAAAGCGACAATGCAAAATTTTCTAGGCCTACAAAGAATGATACTAATGAAAACAAAATTATATGTCATAATTAAAGCATATGTGCAATTCTGGCTTTACCCTTTAATGATAAAGGTAGGCTACTTGGCAAGTTATTAGTAAAAAAAAAATATTAGTTCACCTATTGTACTCCTAATGACTACACTAGACTGGGAGATATGTTGTTGGAAATGACCACACTAATCCTCATCACTATTAACAGAAACGTTCCCGAGTAGCCCATCCAGTAAATAACACATATTAGTTGGTATGGAACGTGTCCGCTTCGAGACATCGAGTAATGCAATCGAATTGTCCCCGGAACAGAACGTCTAAGTTTATCATTCATATTCGATTTAACCTTTTTTTTTATGTACAGATATTAAATTTTAAAGATTACTGCTCTATCAGGGCAAATTCTTGAGAATTTCTGGATCATGTGCACCAAAATCCAGTAGATTTATGATGAGAACTAAAAAAATTTCTGTAGATTTGTGGGAAATCCAGTAAAAATACAGAAATTTCTGTAGATCTGGCAACACTGGATTATATAAGTAAATATGCAGTCTTGAACCGGCGACGAGTTTCGTCAAAGGGAAAAACTTCATCTTAGGATTCGATAGATATTTTCAACCCTTACTTCTTAAGGGTTTCCAAAATTAGTTAGTATTGACAGCATGGATCAAAATTAAAATCCTTGACGCCACAGGCACATAAACTTCATCAGCCTCTTTCCAAAAATTTGATTTCTTTATCTACCACTATTTATGTAAATTATCACTAATTCTTCCTATATGATATAAAAAATTCTATTCAAAGATATCAGAAATAATTAATAAAACAGAAACAAATTTTTAAATGGTCAAAAAGCCCAAACTTTCAAAATAAATCATTATGATGTTTCCATCTGATCCAAACTCGTTAGGAATTCATAGTGAGTAAACGTTCACTGAGATTGGAGGAAGCCTTTCCTGCTTCATCACCAATCAATAAGAAAAGAAACTGAATGATAAAATACAAACGTGAAAACTTTATTCCCATTGACTATAATGAAGATTAATTAAAGCAAATTTTCCATAGATTTTGCAGAAAATAGAACTCGCAAAACATTTTTCTTTCGTTTTCTGTCTTAACTTTCGAGGGGGACTAAATGAATTCTAATTCTATAAATGTTGCATTTTTAATCCTTCTTATTCAATATTGACCAATGGTCTCTCTTTTAATTAGGTTTGAGGGGAAACAGGAAGATCTGCTCTTCTGTTGTAAGAGAGAAAAGATAGCGAGTTGTGGAAAACTATAGTAATTATAGATTCTTTTCTTCCTTATTCACACAGGCAAATTAGTTAGATTGAGAGAGAGAGAGAGAGAGAGAGAGAGAGAGAGAGAGAGAGAGAGAGAGAGAGAGAGAGAGTCCAATATCGGACTGTGAGTCAGCTACTGGTCAGGAACAACTCTCCTGAACGTATAGTTCCCCTGACATTTGCTCATTTATGAGGGTGTCTTATGGTATACTGGCATCGTCATTCTGACATAGATGGAAACACCAGTGTTCGATTCTCCCTAAGTTTTCTTTTTGCTCTTATTAATAATACTTTTATCATTAGCCAAGACCCGACATAGATATTTTGGATATTTGTAGTGTACACAGCAAAGTATAATAAATAATAAAATGAAAGTTTATTGCTTCATTTTACCTGTATTCTTTGTTATTGTTTTAATCTTTACTTCTGCCATCGTTTTCAACCTTTAGTTTTGCAATCTCCTTATTTTCCAGATAATTGCTCAAGAAATTGGCTTATTGAGAAAGTCTTACAAGATTTTTGGTGATTAATCAATTCTGAAGAAGTGTTTTAATTCTTTCATTCTACCTTGTTTTGAGTATTGTTCTCCTGTCTGGTGTTCAGCAGCTGATTCTCATCTTCATTTGTTGAGCAGAAACTTACGGTCTATTAAATTTCTTATTCCTGATCTAGATATTAATCTTTGGCAGTGTCGTTCAAATAGTTCATTATGCATGTTGCATAAGATTTTTCATAACTCTGACCATCCTTTACATTCAGATCTCCTTGGACAATTCTATCCAGTTCGTAATACTAGGCAGGCAGTTAATTCTAATAGTCAGGCCTTCTCCATCATGAGGCTCAATACTACACAGTATTTTGGAAGTTTTATTCCAGCTGTTGCCAAGTTGTGGAATGATCTTCCTAATCGGGTAGTTGAATCAGTAGAACTTCAAAAGTTCAAAGTTGGAGCAAATGTTTTATGTTAACTGGGCTGACATGAGTCTTTTTATAGTTTATTTATGACATATCTGTTTTGACGTTGTTAATAGTTTATAAAGGACATATCTGTTTTGACGTTGTTACTGTTTTTAGAATGATTTATTGCTAATTTATCCTCATCATTTATTTATTTCCTTATTTCCTTTCCTCACTGGGCTATTTTTCCGTATTGGAGCCCTTGGGCTTATAGCATCCTGATTTTCCAACTAGGTTGTAGCTTGGCTAGTAATAATAATAATAATAATAATAATAACAATAATAATAATAATACGGGCCGTCAATGTAAGAGCCTGTGTCCAGTACAAGGCTGTACAATCTAACCAGCAAGCAATGATCTCTCTGCCTATTCAAGAGCCTGCTTACCCACCACAGGGGACACCAGTTCCCCTGCCAGCTTGCTGGCCGAAAGTTTCAGCACTGGTATAGACTGTTGACTTTCCAATAAGCTCTTAAAGCAGAACGTTCATCTGATGTTTCTGCTATAGCAAGGAGCAGCATCTCTGTCAAGACTTGTCATTTTGACAGGTACAACGGCAAGGAATGCACTGCATACTATGATCACAAGAGAAAAATTGTGTTCCTTGCTCTCAAGCTGGCTGCAGAGCTGGGCATGCAGCTTGATTGGGACTGTGTCCAGCACAAGATATGGTGCATATGTGACGATTGCAGTGCGTACCATGACCTCGTATATGGACTTGTCACTAGAAGGAATAGGGAGCCTTCATTGTACAAGAAAGCCTTACTACTGAAGCTCATCTAAACTGAGATCCACACTTCCATCCCCCAGGAGTTCTCTAGAGGATGCGGAAGACCCTGGGCAAAACAGCTAAATGGCCCAGTTTTAAACCGAATCCAAATATCAACTGCATGAAGCCTCCACCTAGTAGATATTATCAGGAACATGGTTCTCCTGTTCTTGACCCCTCTCCTCAACCAGTGAAGATGCCGTCTGCCAAGAAGAAAAAGAGTGGAACAACAGTGAAACCACCTACTGCCACCTCCACTGCCACCCTACCTACTAGCACTTCAACAACAGAAGAAGTGTCAGCCATGGACCTGAATCCTTCCAAAGACACTTACCTTCCTGCTCTGGCTGAGTCACATTAGCCAGACTGCAATTGCACGTCCTGCCTAACACAGCTACTTACTGAAGTCACTGCCACACTCACCCCAACTGTTGGGCCTACACCAGAACTTGCTAAAGCCACTGCCACACTCACTCCAACTGTTGGGCCTGGTGCAGAACCACGCCCCACATCTATGGATCCAGGGCAACTGCCAAAATTCAAGTTGCCAGTTATGGAAGGCGTACCTTCCTATGCAGCGGTTGCTGCCATTGCAGCCTCGAACGAAGGAATAAAGATCTCTGCTAGAGCCAGTCTAAAAGGTGACATGATCATCACACCCAAGGATCAGGATAGCGCTAGCTTTCTTCACAGAATACCTCTGTGACCTAACTTCATCATGCCAGGAAATTGAGGAAAGCAGTTTTCTCAAACTATTCTGTTAAAACTATTCTGTTAAGAGGCCATTGCCCTTCGTAACTGACTGCAATAATGTTGCCCATGCTGATCACCATTTGGGCAGCCATAAGCAGCCCACCAGGAAAGTCACAGTTACCTTCATTGGGCCAATCCTACCATCACTGGACCTCGGACTGTGGGGACTTTTCCTCATAGAGGAATTAGACTTCGACTCGCTACGCTGCTTGAACTGTCAACGTTTTCACCACTACAAGGAGTACTGAAGGAGCTCAACGGTCTGTGGAGCCTACAGCCGCCGGCATCCTACCCAAGAATGCATCAACACCCACAAGAATGGGTTAGAGACCCATCCAAAGTGTCCCAACTGTGGTGGATCTCACCACGCTTGGAACAGGAGGTGTCCAGAGCAACTTAAAAGATTGAAAGCATTAGGCTACAGACCGTTCCACCTACCACTGCAGTAGCTCTCCCGCCACAGCCACCTAAGCCCCAAAGAGCTCCCCGTTCCAGGCCTCCACGTCGTGTTTCCACTGATCGTGACTCAGTCGACCCCACTCTTGTCACTGTGGTCATGCTCTTAGGGATGAATGACTGCACCTCCATGCCTACAGTTATGCTCTCGGGACTGACCAACTGTGCGTCCTTTTTGAGGGCCTTTCTTGGTTGTTTATGCTATTGGGCGAGCTGATTCTCTAGCATATGTGTCTAGTAACTCTGAGAAGTTAGATTGCTCTAGTCAGAGCAATACACTGGAGCAGATTGTCGACAACACCGGTCGGGTCTTCCACTTTTGTGAGCTATGACTGACTGTCTAAGAGCCCAGTCCTGAAACAGTGTCCAGGCAATTTACGCAAGCACGCACATATCCTTTTATATCAAGAACAGTACTCTAGAAAATTCCGGAACATTCAAGACTAACATTACGCAACAGTGAGCTACCAGGAACCTTCTCTTGAATCATCCTGTTGAACTCATGTTTATCAGATGGCCGGCACTGAAGTATAGTATTTATGAGAAGTATCTAGAACTCCTGTTCCAGAACACAATGATATTATGAGTTACAAATACATTAACTTATATAAATAAAATTTTTTATTATTACATCAACTTATTGTTTAGGAAATAAAATGAATTGTTTTATTTTTACATCAGCCTACAGGAAAAATTAAGCTATTATAACAAGCATTGTAATACAATATACATATATTTAATGTAACATACAGTATAATACTTATTACTTACTTTACTTTACTTAACTTTGATGGCTGCTTTTCCAGTCCCATACAGCAGGAGAACCACACTCTCTACAGGACCTCCACCGTCGTTTTACCTTGTTCGTTCAGAGTAATATTTCATATCACGTATTGTTCATTTAGCCTACTGTTAAATCGTCCCTGTTATACGACTCATGATATAAGAAAGTCTTCAGTTTTCTCTTGAGAGCCTTAATGTCTTCAATCATTCGATGTTTCGTGGGAGCTTATTATATAGTCTCGTGGCCGCATATTTATAGGTTCTGGAGCCTAAAGTAGACATATGTTTAGGTTCCAACAGTTTGAAGCCATCTGTAACTATTCTCGTGTGGAAATGATTTGTTGGCTGCGCAATATGTAAATATTCTCTTCAGTATTTTGGATGACCAGTTCTCATAAATTCAATTCTCGCTTTAATCGGCAACCAGTGTAAATCAATTATTATAGGGGTGATCCTTTCTCTAGGTGGGACACCTTTTATCAGTCTTGCTCCTCTACTAATTATGTTTTTGGTAATAACACAGTTTATCACAAGTTTCTTTACAGAATCTTCATCCAGGTACTTTTTTTATAAACGCAATTTTTCTTAGATGATAACCAGCAGTTTTTATTACATTATTTATTTGGGCATTTAGAGACATGTTACAGTCAAGAAATACACTTAGATCTTGAACGTTACTAGATATTGGCACCGAGTCATTATTTATGTTAATTTGAATATCACCTATGTTTCTCATGCTGTTTCTCTTACCCATCATCATGAATTCAGTTTTGTTTTCATTTAATTTTAGTTGTGTGAATATCATCCATTCGCTAACACTATCAAGGATTCAGTTTAGAGTTTCAGTAGTGTCATCTATATCATTCGTTAAGAAATAAAATTGTGTCATATGCAAATAGTTTGAACTTCATGCCATGCCTTTGTAGTATTTTTGATAGACCAATAGTATAGATGCAGAATAAGATTGGGCCAAGTACACTCCCCTGGGGTACCCCTCTGTTTAAGGGTTCATATGATGAATAAGAGTTTCCAATTTGTACACAGTAATTTCTACCAACTAGGTAGTCTTTTAGGTATTCGAAAGCTTGATCTTCAATTCTGATGGAGCGTAGATCATTTAGTAGCAGTTCATACACAACTGTATCAAAAGCAGTACTAAGATCGAACAATAGTAAAATACCACATTTATTTTCATCCATTTCCAGCATATCATTTACAACAGAGTAGATGGCTGTCTCGGTAGGGTTTAGTTTTCTGTAAGCAGATTGGTTGTCAGGCAAAGCTTTTATTACTTCTAAGTGACTGACTAGTTGTTCCAGAATTACATATTCAAGTACTTTTGAAAGAAAGAATAGATTGGAAATAGGTCTTTATGAGCTTAATTTCTGGTAGTCCAGTGCATTTTTCAGAACTGGTGTGACTATAGCCATTTTCTCAGATTTATGAAACTTACATCCATCAATACTTGCATTTACTATTCTCATTATTATTTCGGCTGGACTGGAAAAGTTTCTCTCTCCAATTACTTCAGATATTGCCATAGGATCGATCGCGCAGTTTGTGTGTGTGTGTGTGTGTGTGTAGATCGCCTTACCTTATGTAAGTTTATTTTCTTTGCTCTCTTGATAATTCTGCTGATGACATCTTGTGTTATGTTGTTAAATTATATTAATTTTGTCTGTGTGCCTGGTGTATCATTAATCTTGTGTTGAGTATTTACAAATGACCTGGTTATATTTTCAATTTTGTTTTTAAAGAATACTAGAACATTATTTTCTAGTTCCTGGTCACTATATCCATCAGGTAGCTTCTTTTCTTTTACACTTCCCATTATACCATTCAGGAGATGATATAACTTATTTATGTCTGTTGCTGCTTCGAGGATCTTTCTCTAATATTATTCACTTTTTTTTTCTTCTTAGTAGGTAGTTATATTGACTCGCAGCAGTTTTGTATTCTACGCAAGTACTTTCAGTTTTTAACCTATTTCACTTTCTTTCTTTACTTCTTTTTTTCCTCTTTTTCATCAAAGTCTCTCCATCAAACCAAGGAAATTGGTCTTTGACAGTTATAGTCTTTCCCATCGGTGGGCACATGGTATCACATTCCTTTTTACTCACTTTATTGTAAGTGGTCGTAAGACAGCTAACACACTTAGCTCCTAACAGACGTTGGTCATCATGAACACTGGGAATGTTGATAGCATCATTTATTTTCTTTGTGATTTCTTCAATAAAGGCGGTAGGAGAAAAAATTTGGTTCATGTCTAAAGTTTATGTTCTTTACTAATGCATGTTTCTGAAGAGGTAGACTAAATATAATAAGTTTGTGTACTGGGGAGAACTGGTCGTCCAAAATACTTAAGAGAATATTTACATATTGCGCAGCCAACAAATCATATCTACACGTATGCCCAGTTAAAGTAGTTGTACAGTCGACATTATTCACTAGTCGATATGCCTCTAATAACTCACTAAACGCCAAAGTGTTAATATTTGATGTGTCATCCATCCAAAAATTAAAGTGTCCACAGACAACTAATTTGTTTTTCTCCATGAGAGCACCAAATTCTTCAAAAAAAGATACTAGCGTTTGTTTTAGGAGGTTTGTAGATTGTTACAAAGGTTATTTTTCTTTTTTTTGTATAAAGATTAATTATATATATATTCAAAGCTTGACAACACTACTTCATTCCAACATTTTGAGATTTGAGTAACTTTTAAGGATAAAAAGTCTGACACCCTAACCAGACCTACCTTCTCTCAGTATGTGAAAGGAGGCGTGTGTGGGGTGCGTCATTTCAGTGATCTTTACCTTGTCCAAGTTATTTAACCATGTTTCAGATAATGCTAGCATATCCAAATATTTCTCGTTTATCAATTCTCGAATTTGAATAGCCTTATTCCTTCAGATTGTATATTTACATAGCCACAGTTTATGACATCCTTAGTAACCAGGATCCGTATTTTCTGCTAGTCTTTTCAATTCCAAGTCATAAGCTTTGCAGTCTCTAGAATTTACTATGTGGTCACTTGGTTTGTTTTATTTTGTGCAGTTTATACACTTTGACACTTGCGAATTACACTCCCGGGTGGAATCTCTCCCTGAATATTTCCTGCAGACTTCATCTTCATTTTTAGGTTTGCAATATTTTTCAAAATGTCCATACCTCTGACAGTGGTAGCAGGTGATTACGTGGTACCTATCACGTATCATATAAATACCCCATCGTAAAGAACCTTTGTCCCCATTTTCATGAATAGCCCTCCGAGCTTCAGGATCCCACTTCTGCACATAGTGGGCGGTCCTCCCCCCCCACCCAGGCATTTTTCTTCAGGACTACGCTCATCTTCTCATCTATATTTTGGATTTGGTCCAGGTAGCAATTTCTTTGAATCAAAGCATTTACTACATCATTGTACACATTGCATAACACTTTTTGGTTTTAGTTTTCCGATTTATCTCAGTTCAGTGTCGGCCACCAATGTCTGAATTCTTCAACCTCGCCATTTCTTTCAGTAATTTTAGTTCTTGTGTATTTGATATGATTATCAACAGATTTTTTTTCCTTTGTCAGCAAATGTCGGTTCTCCGGTTTTGGTTCTAAACTGCGGCAATTGCCAATGTTTCTTTATACTTAGGGGTTACAAACTTTACTGAATAAACTTTCTCTGTGGCTAGTCAAGGAGGGGTTAAGTTCACGGAGATTAGCTAATATTATTTTCACCATAGATTTTGAACCCTTATTTCTCGATGGTATGCAAAGATACTGCACTTTTGAGCCAACAGCACGCCTTGCCATTGAATGTTAACAATAATAATAAGATTAGGGAAGTGGGAAATATGGGGAGAGGAAGAGTACCCTTGGATACAATCCAGTTAATAGCTCAAAGGCAGGTACCCGGCAATCCCGGAATAGAAAAGATTAAGGAATTAGGGAGAACGAGAAGTACAGGAAAAGATTAATAAAGAGGGGCAGGCCCTCCTGCGTTATTAGGAAATTGGTATTATTCATTGAAGTTTGTTTGGGATAAACTTGATCCGACTCTTTCTGATATTTTGATTTCTTTTTCTAATACTATATATGTAAATTATTATCAATTTGCCATATATGATATAACAAATTTCCTTTTAAAATTATTAAGAATAAATATAAACACAAAAACAAATTTTAAAAAGGTTAAAAAAAACCCAAACTATTTATTATGAGGATAAAATAGCTTTCCATCTGATCCAAACTCGTCAGGGCTGTGCGTAATATTGAATGTTCACTGAGATTGAGGGAAGCCTTTCCTGCTCTATCAGTAATTAATAAGTAAAGAAACTGAATGATAGAATATAAGCGTGAAACCTTTATTCTCGTTGACTATAATGGCGATTTATTAATCCAAGTTTTCTAT